>NW_027611723.1:0-95000 GCF_964261635.1 Lissotriton helveticus | reverse complement strand
TCTATCTATCTATCACCCTCACTCTATCTATCTATCGCCCTCACTTTATCCATCTATCTATCTATCTATCTATCTATCTATCTATCTATCTATCTATCTATCTATCTATCTATCTATCTATCTATCTATCTATCTCTCTATCTATCTACCTATCACCCTCACTCTATCTATCTATCTATCTACCTATCACCCTCACTCTATCTATCTATCTACCTATCACCCTCACTCTATCTATCTATCTATCGCCCTCTATCTATCTATCTATCTATCTATCTATCTATCTATCTATCTATCACCCTCACTCT
Organism: Lissotriton helveticus; assembly: GCF_964261635.1. Lineage (NCBI taxonomy): Eukaryota > Metazoa > Chordata > Amphibia > Caudata > Salamandridae > Lissotriton > Lissotriton helveticus. Next base: position 94,695 of record NW_027611723.1, on the reverse strand, counting down.
ATCTATCTATTGCCCTCACTCTATCGATCTATCTATCTATCTATCTATCTATCTATCTATCTATCTATCTATCTATCTATCTATCTATCTATCTATCTATCTATCTATCTATCTATCTATCTATCTATCTATCTATCTATCTATCGCCATCAGTCTATCTACCTATGTATCTATCGCCTTCACTCTATCTATCGCCCTCACTCTATCAATCAATCAATCAATCAAGTCATTTGTATAGCGCACTACTCACCCGTAGGGTCTCAAGGCGCTGGGAGGGGGGGGTGCCGTTACTGCTCGAACAGCCAGGTCTTGAGCTTCTTCCTGAAGGAGAGGTGGTCTTGGGTCAGGCGCAGGTCGGACGGGAGTGAGTTCCAGGTCTTGGCAGCCAGGTGGGAGAAGGACCTTCCTCCTGTTGTCGCTCTTCGGATGCGGGGGACGGCGGCGAGGGCGTGGCTGGTTGATCTGAGGAGGCGCGTGGGAGTGTAGAAGTTGATCCTGTTGTTGAGGTAGCTCGGGCCTTGGTCGTGTAGGGCTTTGTGCGCGTGGGTGAGGAGGCGGAAGGTGATCCTCTTGTTGACCGGGAGCCAGTGCAGGTCTCTCAGGTGTCCGGAGATGTGGCTGTTTCGTGGGATGTCGAGGATGAGTCTGGCTGAGGCGTTCTGGATCCGCTGGAGTCTCTTCTGGAGCTTGGCGGTGGTTCCGGCGTAGAGGGCGTTGCCGTAGTCCAGTCGGCTAGTGACGAGGGCCTGGGTGACAGTCTTCCTGGTCTCGGTGGGGATCCACCGGAAGATCTTCCGTAGCATGCGCAGGATGTTGAAGCATGACGAGGAGACGGCGTTGACTTGTCTGGTCATGGAGAGGGAGGAGTCCAGGATGAAGCCCAGGTTGCGTGCGTGGTCCGTCGGTATGGGTGCGGTGCCCAGGGCGGGGGGCCACCAGGAGTCGTCCCAGGCGGAGGGCGAGGAGCCCAGGATGAGGACCTCCGTCTTGTCTGCGTTCAGTTTCAGGCGGCTGGTCGTCATCCATTCGGCTACCTCTCTCATCCCTTCGTGCAGGTTGGCTCTGGCGGCGTCGGGGTCGTTGGTCAGGGAGAGGATCAGCTGGGTGTCATCGGCGTAGGAGATGATGTTCAGGTTGTGTTGGCGTGCGATGGTCGCGAGGGGGCTTATGTAGACGTTGAAGAGGGTTGGGCTCAGCGAGGATCCCTGGGGTACGCCGCAGATGACTTCGGTGGCCTCTGACTTGTACGGTGGTAGACGGACTCTCTGCGTTCTTCCGTCGAGGAAGGAGGTGATCCATTCCAGTGCCTTGTCCTGGATTCCGATGTTGCCGAGGCGCTGTACTAGGGTGCGGTGGCAGACAGTGTCGAAAGCCGCGGAGAGGTCCAGGAGGATGAGGGCCGCTGTTTCCCCGTTGTCCATCAGAGTCCGAAGGTCATCGGTGGCGGCGATGAGGGCGGTCTCGGTGCTGTGGTTCGCTCGGAAGCCAGACTGTGAGGGGTCGAGGGATCCATTCGTCTCGAGGAAGGCGGCCAGTTGTTTGTTGACGGTCTTCTCGATGACTTTGGCCGGGAACGGGAGGAGCGAGATGGGACGGTAGTTCTTGAGGTCGGTGGGGTCTGCTGTGGGTTTCTTGAGAAGGGCGCTGAGTTCGGCGTGCTTCCAGCTCTCCGGGAAGGTGGCGGTGCTGAAGGAGGTGTTGATGATGTCCCGCAGGTGGGGTGCGATGACAGCGTCGGCCTTGTTGAAGACGTGGTGAGGGCAGGGGTCGGTCGGAGATCCGGAGTGGATGGAGTTCATTGTGCGGATGGTGTCTTCGGTGCTGATCGGAGTCCAGGTGCGGAGGGTGGTGGTGGGTGGCGTTGTTGCGGTTGTGGCTTCCGTTGGTTGGTTGCTGAAGCTGTTGTGTATGTCCGCGATCTTGTTGTGGAAGTAGGACGCGAGGGAGTTGCAGAGGTCTTGCGACGGGGTGATGTCGTTGTTTGCGGCGTTAGGGTTGGAGAGCTCTTTCACGATGTTGAAGAGTTCCTTGCAGTTGTGTGCGTTGTTGTCCAGCCGGTCCTTGTAAGTATTTTTCTTGGTGGCGCGGATCAGTTGGTGGTGTTTCCGGGTGGCGTGCTTGAGGGTGGTCATGTTGTCCGTGGTTGGTTCCCTTCTCCAGACTTTCTCGAGGGCTCGACAGTTCTTCTTGGAGCTCTTGAGTTCGTCGGTGAACCATGGTGTTTTTCTGCTGCAGGGTCCGCTGGGTGGGGTTCTCAGAGGGGCGAGTTCGTCTGCGCAGTTGTTGATCCACATCGTGAGGTTGTCAGCGGCCTGGCTGGGGTTCGCTGAGCTGGCGGGAGGGTGCTGGCTCAGGGAAGCGGTGAGCTGGTCGGCTGTGATCTTGTTCCAGCTTCTTCGGGCAGCCTGTTGCTGGTGGTGGTGGATCGTCGTTCTTTTGAAGGTGAAGTGGACGCAGCTGTGGTCCGTCCAGTGGAGTCCTGTTGCGTGGCTGAAGGTGACGTCTTTGCTGGATGAGAAGACTGCGTCGAGTGTGTGTCCGGCGAGGTGGGTGGGGGAGGTCACCAGTTGCTTGAGTCCGAGGTTGGCGAGGTTGTCGAGCAGGCTGATGGTGTTGCGGTCGCTGTTGTTCTCCAGGTGGAAGTTGAGGTCCCCCAGGAGGATGTAGTCGGCGGAGGGGAGGGCATGCGGGCTGACGAAGTCGGTGATGTCCTCGCTGAATCGTGTGCGTGGTCCCGGGGGTCGGTAGATCAGGGTGCCTCTGAGGGTGGTCTTCGGGTCGGTGTGGATCTGGAAATGCAGGTGTTCAGCGGTGGTTAGGGTGTCGTCGGTGTTGGTCGTGATGCGGATGGTGTCTCTGTGGATGATGGCAATGCCTCCTCCCGTCAGGTTGGCGGTGCGGTCCCTCCGGATGATCTTGTAGCCCTCCGGGATGGCGATGGCGATGTCTGGGGCTGAGGAGGCGTTCATCCAGGTCTCGGTGAGGAAGGCAACGTCAGGGGCGGTGGTGTCGAGGAGGTTCCAGAGTTCTGCGGCGTGTCTGTGGACGGAGCGGGTGTTGAGCAGGATGCACTTGAGGTGGTTGCTGCTGATGTTCGGCTTGGCGAGTGCTGGTGCAGGGCAGGTCCGGATGCAGGTGAACCTGCAGGCGTGGCAGCTGAAGGGTCCGTGGGTGTGCTTCGGGGCGGCTTGGTGACATCCTGGGGTGCGGCCGGCGTTGAGTGCGAGGAGGTCCGCGGCGTTGTAGGTTCGTCGGGTCGGCTTCCGTCGGTGGGGACCAGGGGTCCTGGCGCTGGCCGCGATCCGGTCGCGGACGGGCGCAGACGGGCTTACCTTTGGCGCGCCTTCGGCGCACAATCGGCGCACCCGCTGCGCGTGACCGCTGCGCGTTCGCACGGTCGCCATATAAGGCGAAGTGCGCGGGTGGGCGGAGCAGCTGGGAGGCGGGAGCGGGGAGGGAACAAAAGAGAAAGGGGCGGGGTAACTGGCGGTGGCGGGAAGCGGGGAGGGAGAGCGGCGAGGGCGGCGGGAAAAGGGTAGACGTTAGCACAGAAAATACAATGTCACAGAAAACAGGCACAAATTACGGGGAAAAAGAAAACAAGCACAAATTCCGGCAAAACAGGCAAAACTTACGGGGAAAAAGAAAACAAGCACAAATTACGGCAAAAACAGGCAAAACTTACGGGGGAAAAGAAAACAAGCACAGATTACGGCAGAGCAGCTGGAGCCGAGCGCACAGGGAGACGCAAGGCGGCCGGCGGCTCGGCAGTCAGGCACAACGGGGCAGAGGGGCACACGCAGCAGCTGGTGGCCGTGCGGCGCGGGGGTGTCCCACAAGTGGGTCACACTCACCTGCGTCGCACGGTCGCCATATAAGGCCAAGTGCGCGGGTGGGCGGAGCAGCTGGGAGGCGGGAGCGGGGAGGGAACAAAAGAGAAAGGGGCGGGGTAACTGGCGGTGGCGGGAAGCGGGGAGGGAGAGCGGCGAGGGCGGCGGGAAAAGGGTAGACGTTAGCACAGAAAATACAATGTCACAGAAAACAGGCACAAATTACGGGGAAAAAGAAAACAAGCACAAATTCCGGCAAAACAGGCAAAACTTACGGGGAAAAAGAAAACAAGCACAAATTACGGCAAAAACAGGCAAAACTTACGGGGGAAAAGAAAACAAGCACAGATTACGGCAGAGCAGCTGGAGCCGAGCGCACAGGGAGACGCAAGGCGGCCGGCGGCTCGGCAGTCAGGCACAACGGGGCAGAGGGGCACACGCAGCAGCTGGTGGCCGTGCGGCGCGGGGGTGTCCCACAAGTGGGTCACACTCACCTGCGTCGCACGGTCGCCATATAAGGCCAAGTGCGCGGGTGGGCGGAGCAGCTGGGAGGCGGGAGCGGGGAGGGAACAAAAGAGAAAGGGGCGGGGTAACTGGCGGTGGCGGGAAGCGGGGAGGGAGAGCGGCGAGGGCGGCGGGAAAAGGGTAGACGTTAGCACAGAAAATACAATGTCACAGAAAACAGGCACAAATTACGGGGAAAAAGAAAACAAGCACAAATTCCGGCAAAACAGGCAAAACTTACGGGGAAAAAGAAAACAAGCACAAATTACGGCAAAAACAGGCAAAACTTACGGGGGAAAAGAAAACAAGCACAGATTACGGCAGAGCAGCTGGAGCCGAGCGCACAGGGAGACGCAAGGCGGCCGGCGGCTCGGCAGTCAGGCACAACGGGGCAGAGGGGCACACGCAGCAGCTGGTGGCCGTGCGGCGCGGGGGTGTCCCACAAGTCTATCTATCTATCGCCCTCACTCTATCTATCTATCGCCCTCACTCTATCTATCTATCTATCTATCTATCTATCTATCTATCTATCTATCTATCTATCTATCTATCTATCTATCTATCTATCTATCTATCTATCTATCGCCCTCACTCTATCTATCTATCTATTTATCGCCCTCGCTCTATCTATCTATCTATCGCCCTCACTCTATCTATCTATCTCCCTCACTCTATCTATCTATCTATCTATCTATCTATCTATCTATCTATCTATCTATCTATCTATCTATCTATCTATCTATCTATCTATCTATCTATCTATCTATCTATCTATCTATCTATCTATCTATCGCCATCAATCTATCTATGTATCTATCACCATCACTCTATCTATCGCCCTCACTCTATCTATCTATCTATCTATCTATCTATCTATCGCCCTCACTCTATCTATCTATCTATCTATCTATCTATCTATCTATCTATCTATCTATCTATCTATCTATCTATCTATCTATCTATCTATCTATCGCCCTCACTCTATCTATCTATCTATCTATCTATCTATCTATCTATCTATCTATCTATCTATCTATCTATCTATTGCCCTCACTCTGTCTATCTATCGCCCTCACTCTGTCTATCTATCGCCCTCACTCTGTCTATCTATCGCCCTCACTCTGTCTATCTATCGCCCTCACTCTATCTATCTATCGCCCTCACTCTATCTATCTATCGCCCTCACTCTATCTATCTATCTATCGCCCTCACTCTATCTATCGCCCTCACTCTATCTATCTATCGCCCTCAGTCTATCTATGTATCTATTGCCATCACTCTATCTATCCCCCTCACTCTATCTATCTATTGCCCTCACTCTATCTATCTATCTATCTATCTATCTATCTATCTATCTATCTATCTATCTATCTATCTATCTATCTATCTATCGCTCTCACTCTATCTATCTATCTATCTATCTATCTATCTATCTATCTATCTATCTATCTATCTATCTATCTATCTATCTATCTATCTATCTATTGCCCTCACTCTATCTATCTATCTATCGCCATCACTCTATCTATCTATCGCCCTTACTCTATCTATCGCCCTCACTCTATCTGTCTATCTATCTATCGCCCTCACTCTATCTATCTATTTGTCGCCCTCTCTCTATCTATCTATTTATCGCGCTCCCTCTATCTATCTATCGCCCTCCCTCTATCTATCTATCACCCTCCCTCTATCTATCGCATCATCACAGTATAACTCAGGGGCACCACAACATCACTATGCACTACCACAGCATCACTGAATACCACAGCATCACTCGTCGCCACCACAACATCACTCAGCGCCACCACAGCATCAATCTGTGCAACCATTCAAAGCCATTGTTATTTGTAATATCAATACATCTAAGTCACGTAAATACAACACATATTGCAGTACAAATGCTATAGGTGTCACATTTGTGAAATTACAACTATTGGCATTATAAATGAAAAAGCTATTAATTTCGCTATTTTCCAAACCAACACATGAATAACAAATGTGTCATTTACAATACCAATAGCTCAAACTTTCCTAATGCGAGACCTATTGCATTGCAAATGTTTGTTTCCTCTTCTATCCCCTCCACTATCCTTCAAAATCCAAATAACTGACTAACCTATCCACCACTTTAATTACTTTCATATTTCACTATATTAATTCAACACTAATTCTATAAGGGTCCCGGAGTAGCGTGCTACTTGCCGTAGAAGACTTCGACCACTCGTCAGGGGTAGTAAGCGCAATATAAATGCAATTACAATATAATACAATGTGTGTCTATTATCTTGGATCAGTACTTATAAGAAATGGTGCCTGTGTAATTCCGTTTGTGCATGCACAAGCACTCATTCATGCATTAGTGGAATGATGCTACCACTGGTCCACTAGTTTTGGTTCCATCATCAAGCCTTTTTTAGGTTGAGCCAATAGCGGCAGTGCGCATGTGCTACTCGCTTTGCGAGGCATGCAGTAATGGAGTATGGAGTGTGGAGTGGAAGCTCGGCCCACTCTCCCCCCATGTTTTTAATTGGCTTGTGTAATTTTCTTTCGTAAATGATGCCATCTGATTGATTATGAGGCTTGTTAGTCACTCATTATGGCCATGTTGTCACTCCTACATGGGGGAAGAGAACAGGTATCAGCGATGCATAAGCTCTTACACAGTGACCAACATGCTACATACATTCATATAATAATCACCTGTATGTGCACTCTCTTCACTGAGTTAAGTCTTGCAGGGTAATTAGTACACGCAATCACTGCCTCTAGGGACTTGTGGTAAATAAAATATTACCCTGGCTGAATTTCTAGGCATTAACAATTAGCATGCATCAAGTGAGAAGCAGAGTCCGTGGTATCTGAGTTAAAATGGGCTTTATTCCAATAACTCGAGTCAAAGGGAGAATTAGTTCCATCACCACAGAGGTTCAGGAAGAGTCTTCTAATCATTTAATAACAAAACATCATATATATACTTTTTACTCCTTGTACATAGGGAGCTCGAGGCAGAGCAAGACAGAAAATGAGATAAGAACATGTGGGTGTGCATGAGGGTGTGTACTTTGATGAGTCATAGGTAGGTGATAGGTAGGTGTCATAGGTGGGTGGTACACAGAGGAGGAGTTGGCATGACCAGCTCGAACTGTGCCCTAATTGTGCAACTTTGAGCATGACGTGCAATTGACGTGTAACTGGGAGGAGGCTGACTTTCAACCTAGCAGAGAGATCTCTTATGTCAAGGCGACCAGCACATCTAGTACAACTGATATCTAGAGTCAGCAAGCAAAAGAAGCAAAGGTTGTTCGTCACTAAAAGACAGAGAGGGCATATTTATTCGTTCATTGCATGAGCTTTCTATGGGTGCAAGCACTGTGATTTGCTTAAATGGAGACAGAATGGCTAGGCCTATCTCCCTCGGACGGGTTCTGTTTACTTTTCCTCACCGGGCAGGCAGATAACTGTTAAGCAAAATATACTGTCTTGGCAACCCTTACTGGGCTTCTTGCGGCTGAGCTAGAAGTATGCGAGGTCAGAGGGACGTAACTGCAGCTTCAGTGTGTCAGGAGTCATGAAAACATTAATTCAGGGACTGGTGGTTCAATCTGAACCACAAAAAGGGTTCAGTACGATATTTATTAGAGGTGTACAATGCAAAATGCAAATACATGGGCCTTATGCTAACTTAACGTTTGGGAGACTTGATGACTGGCATTTCTAATGCAGGACATGATTGCAGGGGCCTAGTGATTCAGGCCACTACGGGAAATATGCATGGGTGACATGCACATGACATGTAACATAGGGTATATGTAGAGGACATATTTGATCAGGCAAAATATCATTTTCCTCAGACTCTCATTCTATCCTTGTGCTTTCAAAGTAGTAGTTTCTCATTACAAGTCATTACACACTGTAAAATAATAATATAATCATAACAGAAAATAACAGGATGGCCCTCAGCCCTTAACAGGAGGCGTGCACGCCAAACGAACATAACAAAAAAAGCAACAAAAGAGTATGCTAGATGTGCGTTCACAACACAGTAGGGCAGAGATTGTCCCAAAAAGAGAAAGGTCCAAAGGTCTCTGCTATTTCCAAATAGACTGCTTTACTCTGCTTACATTTGTGATTACAGAAGCGTTAGTGCACATTTCAAAGCACACAACTTGTCTTTCTGAGCACTGGTCAAAATACACTAGGAGTCCTGTTCCGATGCGGTTTGGAAATCTTCCAGACCGAATCGGTTTGGGAATGGTTTCTGACTGACTCGGATCAGGAGAGTCCAACCGACCGAGTACGATGCATCCGGATCCTTCCAGTTACGATTTGGTTAGACTCATATTGACTTCAATATAAGCCTACGTTCTGACCAAATGCTTAGGCTCCCATTGAAGAAAGGGGTGGCTAAGACAAAATCGGGCACCCTATAGTGGACACCCACTGGTGCCTGCCACACTATACATGACTGGTAAGGGGGACCCATGGGTACCCCAAAGACCCGATTGGGAAGGCTCAGAGTGCAGGGGGACCCGCTACAGGTCCCCAAAGTCTGATTCCGATTGCTGATTCTAGTCGGACAGCACAATTCAGAAAGGCTGTCCAAATCCAGCATCATAAAGGGTCTATGGGTCGCACACTTCTGACCTCACCAGCGGGTGTAACCCTCGAGCATCTTGGTAAATGCAGTCTTTTAGGCGTGTGCGCCTCTCGCAGCTCTGAACGTGTGACAGGCAAAGTTGCAGCACCAACTCTGTACACCGGTGTTTCGGAATTGTTGTTCCTCATCAGCAGAGTGTAGGTTATTCAGGGAATACTGGATAGGTCGCCAAAGAATTAACAGGTTTGGTACCCCTCGTGGCGCGAAGATGCGGTGTCCGAGCTCGTCAGCTCCAAGGTTCAAGGGAACCATATAAAGTAAAGGGTCTATGGGTCGCACACTTCTGACCTCACCAGCGGGTGTAACCCTCGAGCATCTTGGTAAATGCAGTCTTTTAGGCGTGTGCGCCTCTCGCAGCTCTGAACGTGTGACAGACAAAGTTGCAGCACCAACTCTGTACACCGGTGTTTCGGAATTGTTGTTCCTAATCAGCAGAGTGTAGGTTATTCAGGGAATACTGGATAGGTCGCCAAAGAATTAACAGGTTTGGTACCCCTCGTGGCGCGAAGATGCGGTGTCCGAGCTCGTCAGCTCCAAGGTTCAAGGGAACCATATAAAGTAAAGGGTCTATGGGTCGCACACTTCTGACCTCACCAGCGGGTGTAACCCTCAAGCATCTTGGTAAATTCAGTCTTTTAGGCGTGTGCGCCTCTCGCCGCTCTGAACGTGTGACAGGCAAAGTTGCAGCACCAACTCTGTACACCGGTGTTTCAGAATTGTTGTTCCTCATCAGCAGAGTGTAGGTTATTCAGGGATTACTGGATAGGTCGCCAAAGAATTAACAGGTTTGGTACCCCTCGTGGCGCGAAGATGCGGTGTCCGAGCTCGTCAGCCCCAAGGTTCAAGGGAACCATATAAAGTAAAGGGTCTATGGGTCGCACACTTCTGACCTCACCAGCGGGTGTAACCCTCGAGCATCTTGGTAAATGCAGTCTTTTAGGCGTGTGCGCCTCTCGCAGCTCTGAACGTGTGACAGGCAAAGTTGCAGCACCAACTCTGTACACCGGTGTTTCGGAATTGTTGTTCCTCATCAGCAGAGTGTAGGTTATTCAGGGATTACTGGATAGGTCGCCAAAGAATTAACAGGTTTGGTACCCCTCGTGGCGCGAAGATGCGGTGTCTGAGCTCGTCAGCTCCAAGGTTCAAGGGAACCATATAAAGTAAAGGGTCTATGGGTCGCACACTTCTGACCTCACCAGCGGGTGTAACCCTCGAGCATCTTGGTAAATGCAGTCTTTTAGGCGTGTGCGCCTCTCGCAGCTCTGAACGTGTGACAGACAAAGTTGCAGCACCAACTCTGTACACCGGTGTTTCGGAATTGTTGTTCCTAATCAGCAGAGTGTAGGTTATTCAGGGAATACTGGATAGGTCGCCAAAGAATTAACAGGTTTGGTACCCCTCGTGGCGCGAAGATGCGGTGTCCGAGCTCGTCAGCTCCAAGGTTCAAGGGAACCATATAAAGTAAAGGGTCTATGGGTCGCACACTTCTGACCTCACCAGCGGGTGTAACCCTCAAGCATCTTGGTAAATTCAGTCTTTTAGGCGTGTGCGCCTCTCGCCGCTCTGAACGTGTGACAGGCAAAGTTGCAGCACCAACTCTGTACACCGGTGTTTCGGAATTGTTGTTCCTCATCAGCAGAGTGTAGGTTATTCAGGGATTACTGGATAGGTCGCCAAAGAATTAACAGGTTTGGTACCCCTCGTGGCGCGAAGATGCGGTGTCCGAGCTCGTCAGCCCCAAGGTTCAAGGGAACCATATAAAGTAAAGGGTCTATGGGTCGCACACTTCTGACCTCACCAGCGGGTGTAACCCTCGAGCATCTTGGTAAATGCAGTCTTTTAGGCGTGTGCGCCTCTCGCAGCTCTGAACGTGTGACAGGCAAAGTTGCAGCACCAACTCTGTACGCCGGTGTTTCGGAATTGTTGTTCCTCATCAGCAGAGTGTAGGTTATTCAGGGATTACTGGATAGGTCGCCAAAGAATTAACAGGTTTGGTACCCCTCGTGGCGCGAAGATGCGGTGTCCGAGCTCGTCAGCTCCAAGGTTCAAGGGAACCATATAAAGTAAAGGGTCTATGGGTCGCACACTTCTGACCTCACCAGCGGGTGTAACCCTCGAGCATCTTGGTAAATGCAGTCTTTTAGGCGTGTGCGCCTCTCGCCGCTCTGAACGTGTGACAGGCAAAGTTGCAGCACCAACTCTGTACACCGGTGTTTCGGAATTGTTGTTCCTCATCAGCAGAGTGTAGGTTATTCAGGAATTACTGGATAGGTCGCCAAAGAATTAACAGGTTTGGTACCCCTCGTGGCGCGAAGATGCGGTGTCCGAGCTCGTCAGCTCCAAGGTTCAAGGGAACCATATAAAGTAAAGGGTTCATGGGTCGCACACTTCTGACCTCACCAGCGGGTGTAACCCTCGAGCATCTTGGTAAATGCAGTCTTTTAGGCGTGTGCGCCTCTCGCAGCTCTGAACGTGTGACAGGCAAAGTTGCAGCACCAACTCTGTACACCGGTGTTTCGGAATTGTTGTTCCTCATCAGCAGAGTGTAGGTTATTCAGGAATGACTGGATAGGTCGCCAAAGAATTAACAGGTTTGGTACCCCTCGTGGCGCGAATATGCGGTGTCCGAGCTCGTCAGCTCCAAGGTTCAAGGGAACCATATAAAGTAAAGGGTTCATGGGTCGCACACTTCTGACCTCACCAGCGGGTGTAACCCTCGAGCATCTTGGTAAATGCAGTCTTTTAGGCGTGTGCGCCTCTCGCAGCTCTGAACGTGTGACAGGCAAAGTTGCAGCACCAACTCTGTACACCGGTGTTTCGGAATTGTTGTTCCTCATCAGCAGAGTGTAGGTTATTCAGGCATTACTGGATAGGTCGCCAAAGAATTAACAGGTTTGGTACCCCTCGTGGCGCGAAGATGCGGTGTCCGAGCTCGTCAGCTCCAAGGTTCAAGGGAACCATATAAAGTAAAGGGTCTATGGGTCGCACACTTCTGACCTCACCAGCGGGTGTAACCCTCGAGCATCTTGGTAAATGCAGTCTTTTAGGCGTGTGCGCCTCTCGCAGCTCTGAACGTGTGACAGGCAAAGATGCAGCACCAACTCTGTACACCGGTGTTTCGGAATTGTTGTTCCTCATCAGCAGAGTGTAGGTTATTCAGGGATTACTGGATAGGTCGCCAAAGAATTAACAGGTTTGGTACCCCTCGTGGCGCGAAGATGCGGTGTCCTAGCTCGTCAGCTCCAAGGTTCAAGGGAACCATATGAAGTAAAGGGTCTATGGGTCGCACACTTCTGACCTCACCAGCGGGTGTAACCCTCGAGCATCTTGGTAAATGCAGTCTTTTAGGCGTGTGCGCCTCTCGCCGCTCTGAACGTGTGACAGGCAAAGTTGCAGCACCAACTCTGTACACCGGTGTTTCGGAATTGTTGTTCCTCATCAGCAGAGTGTAGGTTATTCAGGGATTACTGGATAGGTCGCCAAAGAATTAACAGGTTTGGTACCCCTCGTGGCGCGAAGATGCGGTGTCCGAGCTCGTCAGCTCCATGGTTCAAGGGAACCATATAAAGTAAAGGGTCTATGGGTCGCACACTTCTGACCTCACCAGCGGGTGTAACCCTCGAGCATCTTGGTAAATGCAGTCTTTTAGGCATGTGCGCCTCTCGTAGCTCTGAACGTGCTTAATGTACATTTTCCAAATATCTTTATATAATGAATGAGTCGCTTCCCTGTGGCCTTCAAGCTTAAATATGTGGTATGGAATTTTGAATCTAGATTTTGGGAGAAAATTCTACAGAAACAGGGATATTTCTCCAGATTCATTATATCATTCCCCGATTTCCAGCAATACATATTTTTTTCCTTACTTACATCAGCTAATCTGATGTTACTTTTCTGAACATTCATCTTAACGTAATGTTTCAAAGTATATTTATATAAAACACTTAGATTTCTTGCGAGTGAGATCCAATAAGATTAAGTCATCGGGATACAAAATAGAATAACACTTAACATTTTCCAATTTGGTGGGAAATTGTTAAACGAAATTGATTAGGCGAATCACATTGTCAGGTTGGGTCATAGTTTGAATATGATTTCCAGACAAGCAATCTCTAGGCGTTTGGGTCTCAAAGCGTTTTCAAGACGTAAGAGAAAGAAGTTACAGTTATCTTGGAGACAAATAGTAGCTCAGCAATTTATTTAGTTTATTTTTGTGGCTGAGTGGAATTTCAAGATGGCGGCCATAGTCCCAGTATTCAGATTGACATTTGTGTTAGAGCGTTTCTTCAATCATTATTTTGTATTTTAGCTACTGCGCTGAACCTCAATATGGCGGCCATAATTGTGGAACTGAGTTTAGCACTCTAGTGTTTGAGCGTCTAAGGAGATCCTTTACATTGTGCGCGAGCGTTAGAAGCTCTGCGCACTTCAACTCCCGCATCGGAGAAATCAGCTGGGAGTCGTCGGAGCTCTCAGTTTTCGGTCAGGATTATTGGCGAAAATATCAGTTTTTACTCGGAAGTTGCAGAGAGATTCAGAAGAGATTTAGAGTGGAATTCCAGCATTAGAAACGATCGTCGAGAAAATTCAGGTACTATTCATCTATTCTAAAAGGAAAAACAGTTCAGAACTTTGTATTCTCAGACGTTAGTCAATTTTCATTGAAATTAATCAACCAACTAGAGACTTGAAAAGACACAGAATTCAGTTTGCGACTTCATACTTGGTAAATAATAGAACCAGCATTTGGGCATCTTATTTATCAGCGCAAGAATATCAAAAGATAATTTAAACATCAAAGAACTAATATTTTATTTTATTCATTTATTAAAGTCCATGAGTACTAAGTATGGGCGAATTTTGTGGATCAGTGGTCCGCGAATTTGCGCGAAATGGCAAAAAAAGTGTGCAAATTTGCGGATTTTCCCGTGAAATTGCGGATTTTTTTTTGCCATTTGAAATAATGTGATGTTGTGTACCCTAGTGTGTGTGTGGTGGGGCCAAATGGGCGTGGCTACCATGCGAGTTCGCATGCCATGAGGAGATAGCAGACTTCTGGTCACAGGAACTACACAGGGATGGCGTTCGAGAAACACATGGATGCAAAGACCTCCTCAAGGATTACAGCTCATTTTCGACGGCAGATATGGGGATAAAGGACACTTGCACAGCCTCGACCGTGCTCACAATTTTTTAGGGCTGATTACTACGTTACTGAATTTGAGCTTGAACTCGGGCACTTGCTTTATTGATATCTGTAAGTGCTTCCTGTTGAGGTTTAATTTTTGTGACAGGAGCATCGTACCAGAATGAATCCCGCCCTGCGTGTTTGTCCACGAAGATGCCACCGTTTTGTGCAATACCTCTACTCAACTGGAGTTCTTTCTACTGGCTAATCAGTAAGTGCTACCTCGTTGGGTAAATGTATAGTGCTTTTACTACACTGCAGCTGCGTAAAGGGCCAGAAGATGTGTCTCCAGTGACCATGTGTGCCTGTAACTTTGATCCCTTGAGTGAGCTGGGCATAAAAAAAAAGAAAAATCCGCCCGCTCGCTAATTCGCAAATTGTCGGCAATTTCGGAAATTGCCAAAAATCCACAAATTTCGCGTGCGTAGAGGATGTTTGGCCCATGCTTAATGAGTACAAATATATTCATAAATCTAACAAATAACATAATTTCTCTCAAAGAGAAAGTCATTCACAGCAAAGGCAAAAAGAAAAGACAGTACAATCATCAAAATTACACGTCAGTCCCGGATATCCGTAACCTATAATTACAAAACTAAATGCAGCTATTCTTGTTATAGCTGCTACTGTCTGGCAAACACAAATACAATCATCCTAACTAAGAGAGAAAGATATAATGAAGGCACAAGACAATACGTTTATGCCTCCATGTAATTCATAACTGCCCCCCATATCTGGCGACCTAGTTTCCTTTTCCGTCTACCCTTCACGGTATATAAACTATATTCCAAATTAAAAATTGACAGAAATCTTGCCCGCCATAACTCAAAAGATGGGGGGTCCTTTTGTAGCCACATTGATGCGATACAGAGCCTTGCAACAGCAGTAGCAAGAAAAATCAAATATACAAAATGTATGGGTAAAATATCAACTGTCGATCCTATTTTCAACCCCCAACAGAACCTGAGTGGCAGATAATCGTATAGGTACCCCCGAAATCTCAGCCTGACATTTCTCTATATGCCTGGAAAACGTGGATAAGTGCCTGCATGAATAAAATACGTGTACAATATCAATATGCTTCGGGCCCACAGCGAAAACACTTGGCCCCATTTACACAACCCCACGCGGACAATTTGGCTGACATGTAGTATAAATTAAATGGTGTTTTAAAATGTTGGGCGTGCAGATTTGCTGACATGAATAATTGCACCGCCAGCTCTAAGGAAGTCTCCGTTGAATACCCTGACACCCCAATCAGTTGTCCCATTTATGATTTTGAGCTTCCAAGTCGTTATCTAATGCATCTAACATTAAAGCATACTGTGTGCCGATCCGTGATCCTCTTCGAACTGCCTCAACAAGGGGATTAGTTTGAATTCTCCATCGGGCTTTCAAAAAGAAATCACGAATTTGTAAATATTTTAAAAAGTCAGCCCGAGGTAAATGAAATTGATCACTTAATTGATCGAAAGATTTCATGTCATTTATCAGAAATAGATCACCAACTGTACACACGCCTTTGTCCCTCCATTTCCACATTATCCGGTCATAGAATACTGATGGAAAAGAGTAGTTATTGTTAATGGCGTATACCAAGATATCTTCTCCACCCCATACTTTTTTTAACAACTGTCCATACTTTGTAAGCAGCAATAATGAGCTTGAACCGAGTGTGCTTATAGTAGCTCCCGTCCACGTTAATAAACAGTCGATTGTGGGCGTCACTATCTAGCAACATTTGATAGATGAAGGGGGATTCCGCACTAGTTGCTGATTCAACGCCAGTCAAAAGTATACTCATACGCTGTATCATACATACGTAATAGTACAACGTAAAATCTGGAATAGCCCAGCCCCCCTGTTACCTGGATAGGACCATGCACCGCATTGCTCTGCGCGCTTTACCCTGAGACCATATAAATCTGGCACATATTGTTTGCAACAAAGCAAGATTACTTCTTGGGATCTCTAAAGGGACTGCCGTAAAAAATATAAGATTTTCGGCAAGATCAGCATTTTAAGAACATTGCATGTTCCCACCATAGTTTGATAATGGCACTCACAGAGATCCAATTGTTTCCGAGTCTGATACCAGCTGCTCCCAATTAGATTCTACCAATGCCCGCAGACAGACCCGGATCCTGATCCCCAAATAGAACACTTCTTCCACTACCCTTGGATCCACAAATGCATGTATGTTAGTGCATAAAATTTGTGTCTTTGTGGAGTTCAGTTTATAGCCAGAAGCCTCCCCGTACTGTTGCTCTATTTCAGGCATAGCCATTGCTGGATTTTTTGTTGCAACTGCTACGTCATCGGCATAGGCGAGTACACAAAATTGATCTTGCTGCAATCTAACTTAAGTTATCCTGGGGATGTCCTTGTTCCCCTTTACTATTTTCCCTATAATTGATCCTTTTTTAAAAATGTTAGAAGAAAGAACTATTTAACTAGAGACAAAGAAATATCTAAGATAGAAAAGGACAGGAAGATTATATACATGAGAGATGATTTAATTCTCAAAACAAAAGACTGAACATTTAAAAAACTATTGTAGGTGAAAATATATATATATATTTATACTCACCAACAAGTCGACTTGATCTTTTATGGACAAGTACTGCATCTAAAAAAGAAGAGTAAAAAAGGACAGAAAAAGACAATCAAAATAAAAGACTTCAACTACAGCATATTAAATGACTATTCACAGAGAAAAACTAAAACCACTGATTAAGCAGGTAATAGTTTATAAGAATAAAATAGAAACTAGAGCAGGAGAAGTAGTTAAAAGAAAGAATCTGTAACCTTGTGTTTTTGTTGTTACAGGAACTGAAAACCATTAGAGGGTGATCAGCAAGTAATCTTACAGAGGCAGTCTCTTTTAATTCCCATTCCCCTTTCCCTTTCTTTACTGCTAGTTGAATATATTTCGATTGCAGTGAAGTGGAGGAATTGGGAAGAATTCTTCAAAGATAAAGAATCAAGATAAATTCCTTTGACCCTGTGGAGTCAAGACTCAGGTACTTGGTGAATAACTGACACACATATATAAAAGGAAAAAGTAAGGGAGTTAAAATATATCCTTGCTTAAGTTCATAATCATGTAAATCGCCATGGGGTGACCCAGTATCCCTCAGAACCTGGGCAATACAATGTAATATAAATAATGGTTCTGTCGGGTATGTAACCTGATTACTTCAAAGTATGATTTGAATCATTCACAGTTCAATTAGTCATATGGTTACTTAAGACAGTGCTCCAAATTAGGAGCTTACTCACAATACAAATCCAAACCAAAAGAGTTCAGGGTAACCATCCGTTTTTAATCTATGAATTAATTTTCATTCATAAACACCCTGTTTGTACATGAAGATTATTCAATCAAGACTTATTTACAATTTATAAATACTTTTTACAAGACGACGCATTAAAGAATTGAGTGAATAAAATGAGACATAAAGTGCAATAATGACTCGCTCACAGCCTTTGTAAGCTGCTGCAGGGCTTCTTTTCCCTACCTTTTACCGGACTTCTGGGCAAAACGAAGCCTGATCAACTAGGACCTTCTACTCTCCGCCCTTTTACCGCTGCTGCCGGGGCCAGGACTGCGAGACCCTGGGTGCACAGCGCTCCATCACCATAGAGGACCTGGTGTCTCTTCCCGCAAAGGGCGGGCCGTTTGAGGCCATTCGAGACCGGGACTGGGCGATCCCCCTTGATTTACTTTCATCTGAAATCCTTCTCCTGCAAACATTGGATTTAATTCTGTGCGACGATGACCACGAGGGAAACAAGGAGTAAAAGCATGTTGGTAGCAGCGGGAGCTGCCAAAGGTACATTGGATAATTACTTTGTTAAAGCAGGGTCACTATTGATCGATGAAATTACGGTCTTGGAGAGGCGCATTTCACAAGAAATAGGCTGGGTGAGGAGACCCCTGACAACAGACCTGAGCATATTGAGCACATTGAGTTTAACAATGGGGTATCTGGTGCTGGCGATTCTTCCGTGAACCTAGATATAATAAACTCGACCTCACATAGCAGTGCAAAGGACCTCATCGAATATGTCGACCTGAGCATGCTAAATTTGCCACTGGTCCAACTTCACCCTATCCTATTCCCTACTCCTGCCCTTGCCCCCGACGCTGATACCACCAATGGCAGCGATAGTAATAGACTGCAGGGGGTAAGGGAAGGAGCTATCCCCAAAAGGAAAAGAGAAGTTCAAAACAAAGGGCGAAGGAAGGCAAAAACTCCAAAGCTTAATACTACCCCTGAGGTCAACAGCCCTGGCCTAAGCACAACGGAGAACCTGCCCACCAATACAACTGAGGTTATATCAACCGAGATCCTGCGTGTAGAGACAACAGAACACACTAACATGAACCCCTTTGAGACCTCTGGTGAGGATATTACGCTTGCAGACATAGGCATTCTTCTGAGGTCCCTACTAAGTCCCCTAGAAGCGCGGCTAATTAAGATGGAAGCCAGGCTAGTGTCCATAGAGAAATCAACGGTGCAACTAGCCGATAGCTTAAAAGCAGATATTAAGGGCGGTAGAGGGGGCGTAGAGATAAAGAATAAAAAGGGCGTCCCAGCTACCACTAAAATGGATAATAGTGCAGCACCCTTGGTCCAAAAGGCTAAATCAACCCCTCCCAAAGTACGATCATGCAATCCAAGGTTAATGCAGCTAATCCTAATCAACCCACAATCCGACATGTACAACAACCCCCTTCTCAAACTATGTCTAAGCAGGCTAAGGACAACGCCTTTGTTCCCAATCAGTCCCAGAAATAAGCAGCACCAACAGTTGAGGCATTAGGCAATATCAAGAAGTTTAGAGCAGTGAACCTGCCTCCGGAGGCGAGTCCGTACACAGTAATTTTAGCAGGGGTTCTAGAGCTGAAAACCACTTTTAAAGAATCCACTGCTTCTTTAAAGAACAAGGTGGTTAGTTGGCTATCTATGTACAGACCTCTCCCGCAAGGCATAACCAGCGATGTCCTTATGGTAAGAAGGGTTCCATGGGTAGGCAGTTCAAAAAAATCCATCAATGGAGATTGTGTCCTGATCAGTTTTAGAGATCCTAGGACCGTCTCCCACATTTGTGGATGGTTCCCCGATGATCAGACGAGCAATATCAAGTCCCTACCCCTCTCTTTTTTTTACCCCCGTTGACTTACGCATGCGAGGAGGAGAGATGGGGCAGCCTCCCGGAGAGGGGGGGTGGGTGGGATTTTAGTGGGGGAGGAAATTTCAACCACCCCAGAAGCCAACATCAAGCGTACTTTACAACAAATTCTGAGGAGGAGGGTTGGGAAATTTATCATGGGAGGGGAGGTGTTTGGGGGGGAAGAAACAGAGGAGACTACCCCCGCCCCAGAGCCCACCAGCCTATATATTTTCCTACATCCAATAGGTACAGCTACTTAGAAATGGTGGATTGACAGTTTGGGCGCAATGGTAAGGCAGCTCTCACACCCCCTAGATCTATAAGGGATGCATCGATAGAGACAGGGCAGTCTGATGTTCCAAGGTATAATAGGGAGGTCAACCAAACCATTGTTGAGCCGCTCCGTAGCTCCGTAGTAACAGGGAACCAGGAGAAGTATTAGGAGATTCGGCTACAAGAATGACGCCCCTGGGTAACCCAAATGATAACCTTCCCTCCCTTACTTCACCCCCGAACCTAAGGCCACCATCCTTGAAGATAATAACATGGAACGTGCCTGGCCTGGGCAATAAGCTGGACCAACAGGAATGGACTTCCTTTATTGACTCTAAAGATATATGCCTTTTTCAAGAAACCTGGGCGAGGGATGAGCATTCTCCCCATGGTTTTGCGGCATTCTCCATTCCTGCGAAATGGGGGTCAGGGGCCGCCCGTCTGGAGGCCTTTCAACATGGGTGGCAACCAACCTGGGATGCCAGGCTACACGTCTCCCCTTGGTTTCAGAGGACATACTAGTTGTGCTGCTCGAATGGACAAACTCCAGCAGACTTGCCGTGATAAATGTATACTCTAGACCAGTAAACATATCACGGGAATCGCCTACCATTGAGGAACTGTCCGCTTTCCTTAGCGAAATTCCCAAGGGGATCCCATTTGTGGTGGGTGGGGACCTGAATTCACACTTTGAGCCCCTTGCAGGCCTCCAGGATGCTAGATGGTCAGTACCCCCCACGGTGGCTCCTCCGCCTAGAGCTTGGACCCCACTTGCGCTACAGATCACCGCCCTGACCCTCAAACATGGCGTCAGGGTGTGTAATGGGCGCACCAAATCTAATAATCCCAGTAAACATACCTTCAATAGAGTGGGCAGGGAGTCAAGACTAGATTATGTCCTAGTCCAATTGTCCTCGTGGTCGCATATTATTGATTTTAGGGTGTTAGATAGAGTAGATAGCGGCCATAACGCCCCAGAATTGGACTACGCTCTCCCTGGTAAGGAGGGTAGGGACCATGTTACGGTGGTGTCAAATTCAGGCCTTCTCCTTGAAAACAACAGAAGGAGAGTAAGGTGGGAAAAATTAGTTAGTAGTAGAGAGAAGCTACCCAGCCTTTACACGAGACTCATCCCAATATTAGAAAAAGTGGGTACCCTCAGCGAGGAACCCAGTACACGGGAAACTCATAAATTACTGTGGCTGGCACATGAGGAACTCGTTAGGACCTTGGCGGCAGACCTCTTCTCTAAGGGACACAGTAGAGGTGGCGGCTTCCACCGTATTACATGGTATAATGCCGCATGTCGCAAGGCAAAGGGAGATCTCCTGTCTTCTATTAAGGAGGGCAAAAGTAGACTGGAGATACAGAGTAGAAGACGGGAATACAAAAAATTGGTCACCAATGCCAAGATGGAATGGGATCAAGATAAATGGGAGGAACTCTCTAGATCTTTAGCCGTCAGGGACTCCCGTAAGTTCTGGCGAATTGTTAATACGGGATCCGAGGATCTAGTATCGGCAATAGAACCAAATATTGCACCAAGTGTATGGCAAGAGCATTTTCAGTCCCTCTACACAGAGGAAACTGGGGCCACACGTTATTTACCCCCATCCGCGACTAACTATGTAGAGGGGGACCCCTTTACAGAAAAGGAGGTGCGAGTTGCTATTGCGGGCCTGTCATCGGGCAAAGCGCCTGGGCTGGATGGTCTCTTAGACGACCTTTTCAAACAAGAGCCCGATGTATGGGCCCCCTACTTATTGGCAATATTCAATGCTGTCCTGAAGGGCATGGAGGTACCCTGTACTTGGCTGGGCGCAGAGGTTGTTCCTATATTCAAGAAGGGCTCGCCTCTGCTCCCAGCCAATTACAGGCCCATCAGCCTCATAGATGTGTCCCAGAAGCTTTTTGGGAGGCTTATACTAGATCGGCTGCAGAACTGGCTTGAGGAAACTGCTACTCTGAGCCCATATCAGGCGGGTTTTAGAAGGGGGGTGTCTACAACTGACCAGATATTCCGCCTAAACCTCATTTATTGGAGGACCGCACTAATCGAGGGGGGCAGCTTGTACACGGTGTTCGTGGACTTGCGAGCCGCCTTCGATTTGGTGCCAAGATCTAAATTATGGAGTGTGCTTGCAGACATAGGTGTCCCGGTAGACATTCTTTCTATTCTGATGAAATTACACCAGAATAATTTTGCGCGTGTCAGGTGTGGCAGGAATGGGAATATCACGGATAGATTCCATGTCGACAGAGGGGTGAGACAGGTCTGTGTGCTCGCACCGCCCCTATTCTGCCTCTTTGTGAACGGGGTAATCGCCCACCTGACCGGGATCGGTGATATTGACGCTCCCAAACTGGATGGCAGCAGGGTGCCCGCTATCATGTTTGCGGATGACACCCTGCTGCTGTCGAAATCCCCCATTAGAATACAACGGGTACTGGATGGGTTTTTAACATTTTGCATGGAGAGGGGCCTTGAGATCAACGCTTCTAAAACAAAATATATGATCTTAAACCCCACCCCCTCAACACGCCCTAATCCCCTGCTTGGCACAGTGCGATTAGAGAGGGTCTCTACATTTGAGTACCTAGGGGTAACCCTAAATGAGAATATGACATGGGGAACACACCAGACCAAGGTTAACATGAAACTGGTGCAGATAGTGGGTGGTATTTCGAGGATGGTGAACAACTCAACATATCGTCCACTTGGTCCTGTTATCCAAATCTACAAATCACAGGCACGGGGGGCAGTTACCTATGGGGGCGAATTGTAGGGTCACACTTCTGCCCAAAATTTGATGATTACGGAAAATAAATTCATCAGGCAGCTGGTAGCTCTACCCCCAAGCACGCCGTTATTCCCTTTGAGATTGGACTTGGGTATTAGGCCAATTGCAGAGGAATTGGGACTCAAACCACTAACTTTTTGGCGATGATTGTGGAGCAGCAAAGAACTTATTAATTACAGGACTGAGCTCCAGGAGTTTCTAACCGCACCAAATGCCACCCATATTCCATGGTTAAGCTACATAAAAAGGTTGTTCGAGAGCCTAGGTCTATTAGAACTTTGGACTGACCCGGCAAATGCAAGTAGCAGGATTACACGCAAAGCACTGTCAAAAGCTTATAACAACCTAAAGCTTACTATTGCTTTGAATAGTACGCGTGTGGGTTCTTTAACGAACCTATTTATTCAAAGTAAAGACTTTTACTCCCTGGAATGTGCTTTGGATGGTATGACCCCTGTGTTATCCAGGAAGTTATTTCTGCAGTGGCGATATGGCACACTACCCCTAAGGTCATTCACCAGTTCCTGGTCTTTGCCTCCGACTAAAGAGTGCTGCCCGGCATGCACGCATTTCCAAGAAAATGACTTACATGTGGAACTTTTCTGCAAAGCCTACCAAAAAATCAGGAAATACTGGCTCGTCCCCCTTCTCAAAAATCTGGGCTTCAGACACTTCCTCCCTGCGTACAGAATCCTAAAGACTGATGTGTCCCCCCGATAGTGTTCGCAGTGGCAAAGTATTTAATGGCAATGTGGCACACACGTACTCGCTTTTTGAAGGCGAGGTGGACATTTAACACTTTTAATAATCTTAGTTTACTAATGGTTTTAAGCATTTCTGAGGATGAACTGACTTATACCTTGTAGTTCAATTTTTATAAGCAGTGTTTTATTGAATAGTCTAAATTACAAATGATTTTGATTGTCTGTACATCTTATATGATCTTATCGGTCGAAATAAAGATTTCAAACGTAAACGCAATAATGACATTCAAACGTGATTAATAACAAGTGAGTGAAAGGGGGAAAGGAAGGGAAGCAAAAAGTCTTTTTTGGCCAGTTCTAGTATTCAATTATGATTATTCCAGTAATACACTTAAGTTGGCTTTGGTAAACTGGATATCCTGTACTTGTCCAACAATTTCAATTTCGTCGACGTTTCGACCCTTTGGACGCCTTAGTTGTGGGTCTAGGGTGGGTCTTCTTCAGGACATGGGGCAGTGGTGTAGCGCAGAAGGGCCTTCGTTGGTTAGGCCCTGAGATATTGCTGAGGAAGGTATGGAATTTCAGGCGTATTGGACTTTTCAAATCCAGTGATAGGGAATAGTGATTCTCGCCGTGGTTTCTGCACGGAACATCCTAGAGCCCAAAAAGATTCCAAGGCTCATTGGGATTAAGATTGCCGTATTACTGGTACGATCTTGTAAAGTAGACACAGTCCCTTAATCTGCATCCATACACGAGACCTGCTTTCATCCGCTCGCTCCTGCAAGATGTGATCGGCAATCCAGTATATTAGTTCATAATCAGTCATAATTACATCGGACACTGCTTAAGCATTAGAGCCGTGTTTGTAAACATAATTGCCGTCATACCCCTTTTAATCCTTAATCACCAAGTATTTGTGGTCTGACAGTAAGCACTCAAATGAATGTCTCATAGTTAATTATATGCACTGGATTCACTGTACTGACTAAAGTCTCCAATAACTCTGAAAACTCTGTTAGTAATGAGGAACTCCTATTCTCTCCTGTGAAGCCAGAACATAAATAGAACAACATAGCTGGTAGCTGCTCAATGGCGCCTGATCCAAAATGACCTTCAGAGCAATAATTACACATTGTATCGCACTGTCAACAAAGCGCCCAACTAGGTAGTGGTAGTGTTAGAAATGGGATCTCTGGTTGGCTAAGGCTTGCGCCAGAGCCAGGCAGAGACCACCACTCTAGTCAGGGCTTGGGAGTTACACACCAAAGATAACCCCTGCTCACCCCCATGGTAGCTTGGCACGAGCAGTCAAGCTTATCCCGGAGGCCATGTGTAAAGCATTTGCGCATGCACACAACAGCAACAACATCCCAGGCACACCACAAAAGGAACTCCACACAAGGTTATATCAAAAATAGCCTTTGTATTCTCAAAACACATTAGAATAGTAGCAATACAAAAGGGGATGATGGACGGAGCGCTTGAGAAAATCAAACACTCACCCCCAGTCAACTGATCTGGGTTTAATCCATCACCATTCTTTAGCTCACTCTGCCACCCCAGTTCAGACATGGACATATGCAAATCAGTCTGTCCCTGTGCCTCATGGGAACAGTCCAGCCCGAACTGCCAAGCCATGTCTTCCCTGGACCGGAAACAAGTCCTGGGACCACGTTAAGAAAACCCTCAGACAGTGCAATTACTCTAATTGATTCCTGCAAATTAACATTTTTTATAACAAATGTGTGTGTCTTATATGCGGTCGCCAAGTGATTTGTTATCTGGTTTTAGATTAATTATACTTGAACTTTGTGAGAAAAACCAATATATATATATATATATATATATATATATATATATATATATATATATATATATATATATATATATATATATATATATATATATATATATATATATATATTACCTACTGGCGATAGCCAGTAGGTATATATAGTTAGGATTGTTTTCCATAGGGAAATCGCAACATTCTATTGGGAATAACTTTGGCGCCGGTTGAGGAATCTTCCTGAAATTTTCCTTAACTTTGCCTCGCGGCGCTCCGGTCCTTCCCTGAAAGTTTGGGGGGGATTCGTCAAGCGGGGGCCGAGATAAAAGAGGGGTCCCAAAACGTGTTTTCCCCATGTTAATTTCCATAGGGCGGTTGGACTCACTTTTAGCCCGAACGGCTGAATGGTTTCCACCAAACTTGGCAAAATTGTAGGGACTGGTAGCCCAATGTGCCTTTGCTATGTCTCAAGATATGTGCTCCAGTGGTTTGTACGAAAATGTATTTTGAAAAAATATATATTGGGCTACATTGGGCTATATATATGTTAGAGCCCAAATGTAGCCCAATGTAGCCCAATGTAGCCCAAAGAGGGCCACCAGAGACAAAAAAAAACAAATGTAGCCCAAATATCAGCCAGATGTAGCCCAACTATAGCAAAATGACAGAATGTCCCAGACTGTTCTAAAGAACAACTAGAGCGCTAACAGTCTTACTTATGACAAAAGTATGGCACACCTGAAGTAATCTTGATTGGAATAAAGTGTTAACACTTAAAATATTTAATTTGCAAAGGAACAAAATGAGGGGGTTCATTTTGCCATAGAAATTATGATTAGTGCTGAAGAAAGAAAAATTAGGGCACATTTTGAGTGACTTCTCAAATCCTCTTATATTTCATTAAAAAAATTCTGATATGCAGTATCCCAAGATGGCCACCAGAGACAAAAGAGCCTGTGCTTAAAAACTCTGTTAGCAAACCAGGCATTTGAGATTTAAAAAACATTTTAATATATAAAAACGTTATCCGCTAATAGAATTAGCATTTAAAAAACCTTGTGAATTCACTGAAAAAACCATAGGATTCAGGCCTTATATAGTTAGGAATTAGCATTTAAAAAACCTTTGAAATTCACTGAAAAAACCATAGGTTTCAGGCCTTATATAGTTAGGAATTAGCATTTAAAAAACCTTGCAAATTCACTGAAAAAACCATAGCTTTCAGGCCTTATATAGTTAGGAATTAGCATTTAAAAAACCTTTGAAATTCACTGAAAAAACCATAGGTTTCAGGAGTTATATAGTTTGGAATTAGCTTTTAAAAAACCTTTGAAATTCACTCAAAAAACTATAAGTTTTAGGGGTGTTATAGTTAGCTGGACATTTCACTCATACAAAACCATTGAAATTGCTCCTATATAGTTAGTTGTACTAACTATATTTCGCGCACCCGCAATCCACTGCTGATGATGTCACATATTAGATCATTCATGACATGGTCAGTGACATCACTGATGACATCTCAAATGATCTCCATTCCTGGTGTCAGAGCCCGCCCTGCAGGATCGGGGGCCCCCGGTAAAATGGAGGTGCTTTTGGAATGTTAATTGAGGGGGCATGATCTGCTCTCAGAAGCGCCAGCACTGAGGATTTCCGCTGCTATTTGGCACACTTCTGATGGAGAAAGGGAGAAGGGAAGGGTGTTTCCTCTCTCTGAAGGCACCGCATGACAAGCAATTATCAAGGGAAATGCGGAGGAACCGGCACTATGCTAATGATAATTAAGGATGGGACATTGTCAAAAACGCTACACAGCAACAATTAATAGTAATGTGCCATGCCGCAATGAACTGCTCAAGAACATTGCATTCTGGGGCTTGTGGTCAAATCAGCAAGCCACATGACCACTTGGACTACAATTGCAAACACACTCACCTGTGAACAAGGCTATCGCTGAAACGCGTTAGGTACATAAGTGTGTTCATTTCTCCTTCGCATTTTGACGAATAAAGTCAGCCTGTCAAGAAGTCGGTGTTGGGCTCTTTGTGTTTGGTGGCAGAATCGAAGTTACCAGGATCTCCATTCCTGGTGTCAGAGCCCGCCCTGCAGGATCGGGGGCCCCCGGTAAAATGGAGGTGCTTTTGGAATATATATATATATATATATATATATATATATATATATATATATATATTCACTGAAAAAACCATAGGTTATAGACCATATATAGTTAGGAATTAGCATTTAAAAAACCTTATTTTACTCACACAAAACCATTGAAATTCCATATATAGTTAGTTGCAGTAACTATATATCGCGCACCCGCAATCCACTGCTGATCATGTCACATATTACATCATTCATGACATGGTCAGTGACATCACTGATGACATCATCTAGTGTCTGTGTGTTTTTGTAAAGTTTAAATATGTTTTACATATTGAAGAATGAGTGGATGTATGGAAGACTGAGTGTGTGTGTGGCTGGCTGGGAGGTGTGTGACTGTGCATATCAATGTGTACTTGTATCAGTGATTGTATAAGAGAGTAAGTATGTGTTAGTTTATGTGTGAAAAGTATGGTGTTCTGTGTTTAACTGTATAGATGAGGAAATCGAAGTGTGATTGATTCTTCACAGGACTGACTAGGTGTATGAGTGCATATGATAGTGTTGTAATAATGAGTGACTGTATTTATGAGTGATTGTATGGGTGAATGAGTGAATGTGTGTGTAGACGTAGGAATCAGTGAGTGCGTATGTAGTAACTGGTATTGGTGTGTCATGATGTCATCACTGATGTCATTTGAGATGTCATCAGTGATGTCATCAGTGATGTCATTTGAGATGTCATCAGTGATGTCATCAGTGATGTCACTGACCATGTCATGAATGATGTAATATGTGACATGATCAGCAGTGGATTGCGGGTGCGCGATATATAGTTACTGCAACTAACTATATATGGAATTTCAATGGTTTTGTGTGAGTAAAATAAGGTTTTTTAAATGCTAATTCCTAACTATATATGGTCTATAACCTATGGTTTTTTCAGTGAATTTTCAAGGTTTTGTAAATGCTAATTCCTAACTATATATGGTCTATAACCTATGGTTTTTTCAGTGAATTTCATAGGTTTTTTAATAGCAAATCTTTATAAAAATAATACATTTTAAATCTAATTTTATATTTTATAATTTTTTTATTTTTTTTTAATATTATTTTTAGTGCGCTCCCGGGGCGCGGACAGGTGAACGCACGGGTAAGCGCAATCTGGCGGCGCGCCCCGAGGCGCGTACTAATGCGCGTCCCGGAAGCGCTATTGTCGAGAACGAAAACAACATCGTGACGTATCGCGTAGCCGCCACGCCTTGCGTCATAAGACACGTATCGCGTAGCCGCGAGATGCGTCTTATGACGCACCGCGTAAGCGCACCCGGAAGCGCATACGATCGCGCAACGTAAGCGCCCCGATGCGCTTACGATACACGCCCGGGACGCGCCCCGGGCGCGTAGCGTAAGCGCGTCAAACCATGTGACTTTAAAATAACACTTTTCATTGGTTCAGAACTTTTTTTTTTCCAAATTGTGTGAAACCCACCCATTTCTCTCACTATTGCTTTGTACTTGGAGAGAGCAAGAGCTGTTGTGTCTACTCTATCTCCTACTTTTCTGATCTCCAGCAATGGCTGCAAGAGAGTCATCCAGCAGTGATTCAGAGGGATTTTTGGATGAGGACCCTCCTCAGCAAAAGAAAAAAACCCATTTCATTTGGAAATTTTACGACATCCCAGAAGGACAGAAAAAAGTGAACGCTCCCAAAGTAACATGCAAAATATGTGGGAGTAGTTTATCCAGAGGCAATCCTCTGAAAAAATATAGTTTTGGCAATGCCAATTTGATCCGGCATGTCAAAAGAAGACACCCTAACAACTTTGCCAGGGAGAGTGTCAGAGAGCTGGCACGGAATGTACCAACAGATGGCGGCAGCACCTCCACTGGTGGAGCAACACCTTCGGGACCACCCCGTGGAAGAATGATCCCTAACATTCAGCCGGTGTTTGCGGGCATCAAATTTTTGTGCGCAGAGTGTGACGAACTGCTCTGCTATGGGGAGCAGAGTGTTGAACTGATTGCTCTAAAGAAACAGCAACACCGCTGCTCTTCCAGTCCCTAAATTTTCAATTTTTTTTGCTCCTGTTGAGCAGTTTTGCAATCCTTGTTTTTGTTTTTCCCTTGAAAAAAATACAAAAAAAATATAAAATTGTTTTAAAAAGTCTAAAAAAATATAAAACAAAAAAAACAAAAAAAAAATATATATAAAACAACAAAATGAAAAAAAAAGTTCTTTTCAGAACTACCTCCAATTTTTAAAAAGAAGCTTTATTTTTTTTAAAGTCTGTCATTTTTAATCTCCATGGTACGCTCCCCCGTACGCTCCCCGGTGCGCGTACCGGGCGCTCACCCCCGCGAAAATCGATTTTTTTTTTATTTATTTTTTTCACCCGCGGGAGCCTTTTATGGCCCCCACATGAAACCTAGGGGGTCAGGGGGTGTGTACCCTGCTCCCTCTTGCTCATTTCCCCCTTTGATTTTTGCCACCTCTTGTGTCTCAATCCTACCGAGACACAAGATGGCGGCCGCTGCGGACTGTTTCGAATGTTTATAGACACCCGAGAACCAATCAGCTTGCCGTGCGCAAGTCGCGTGGCGCGCCTGGAGCGCTCTCCCGTACGCGTATCCGGGAGCGCTCCAGGCGCGGATCTAGATATATATCTTTTTTTGAACGTTAATTTCTCAAAATCCACTGGAGCACATACATTGAGACCTACAAAAGGCACATCGGGCTACCAGTCCCTACAAATTTGCCAAGTTTCGTGCAAATCCATTCAGCCGTTCGGGCTAAAAATGAGGCTAACCGCCCTATGGAAAACTCAATGTTAAAAACACGTTTTGGGACCCCCCTTTTTTCTCGGCCCCCCCTGGACCAACTCCCCCCAAATTTCCAGTGGCTGCTCAGAAACAAAATGTTCCATTTTGCTGAAAATTTCAGCCAATTCCGTCCACAAACGCCAAAGTTATTAGACATAGAATTTTCAAAAATCCCATAGGGAAAAAATCCTAACTATATATACCTACTGGCGACCGCCAGTAGGTAATATATATATATATATATATATATATATATATATATATATATATATGAAACAATCTCAATTTTCTCTCGCCTGGAGCCCAGTCACGGATACCTTTGGCGCAGAAATGAAGAGGAGACCCAAATGCAGGTGAGCAGTTAAATCGTGGGGAAGGCGCACCTCAGCATAACGTTTCGGCCTTCACAGAGGCCTTGGTCACACATATATATATATATATATATATATATATATATATATATATATATATATATATATATATA
The DNA here is from genome assembly GCF_964261635.1 of Lissotriton helveticus. NCBI lineage: Eukaryota > Metazoa > Chordata > Amphibia > Caudata > Salamandridae > Lissotriton > Lissotriton helveticus. The sequence continues at coordinate 64,352 of NW_027611723.1, read as the reverse complement.
TATATTGTTTGATATTAAACTTGATATTCAAGGATTGTTTTGGTGGTACATTTGATGACTGGTGTATATTAGTGTGTGACGGTGTAAGAGGTGATGAACAATAGAGGTAATAGAATCTAGTTTTCCAAGAGAATTTATTTGTGATGATTAAGTCTTACATCGAATCCTGTCTCTTGGATCAACAGGGCCTCTTTCTATTACATTGACGTAAAGTAGTTCTAATCCGCCTGTTCCTTGACTAGATATGGTCAGAGTCTCAGATCTCTAGTGTTACACTATGTTGAAGATACTCAGATTACCTGTCTATCCTATTCCAGACTCTCTGATACTATAAAGGACTCCCTTGCAGCATACGCTTATGTTTCCTGACGTTATTGTGATGCTCTGTCTTGCATGGTCCATTCACTAGAAAAGGCTCCATTTTGTATTTTTGTTAACCTGTGTGAGAATAGGAAGCATTCCCTGGATAAGAAAGGAGGCATTGTGTTGCTATGTATTTAACATTGTAGCGTGTCGTAGGGAGAGGGTCTCACTCAATGGACAAGGAACCTTCTCTGGTGTCTTGGTTGCTCTTTTAGTCCGCACTCCTCGATAGAAGAGGATCATTGAAGGATCGTATGCCCTTACTCTGTCTACTACATCTTCACATTGAAAGTGTAATCTAGAATTTCATTAGTGCATTTGTCTTTATGAACAATTACATGCCAATGAATTTTCGTGATGGACTCTGCATTTAAGCTTATCCAGTGTGTTTTTAATTTTAAATCTTTTTCTTATAGATGAAACAAATGCAATAATGATCGAAAAAGGTGAAGGCAGTAAACATTACTTGTTTAGGAAGTGATGGAAAAACAATATGCCTCGAGATCACTTCCCATGAAGGCTAATGCCGTGCCAAAGTATTTTTCTACAGCTGAAAACCCGTACTGTCCAATGAGGTCTGCACTTGGCACTTAGGGACCAGCTGATGTACATAGAAGACATAACACACTGAACAAACTGAGCAAGTCTGATGAGATGCTTATTATGAAGGAAGAACTAACCTAGTATAGGAAAGAAAACAAATAAGAGAAACCGTGTGAATATTTAGAAGATGACAACACAATGTGGCAAAACATATAGAACAAATGGAGATCTAGAACTATATCAGAAAATCCACACAGGAGAGAAACCATATCAATGTGCACAGTGTGGCAAGGCATTTATAACTAATGGACAGCTAAAACTTCATCAGAAAATCCACACTGGGGAGAAACCATATCAATGTACAGAGTGTGGCAAAACATTTAGAACAAATGGAGAGCTAAAACTACATCAGAAAATCCACAGAGGGGAGAAACCATATCAATGCGCACAAAGTGGCAAAGCATTTATAACTAATGGAGAGGTAACACAACATCAGAAAATCCACACTGGGGAGAAACCATATCAATGTACAGAGTGTGACAAAGTATTCATAACAAATGGAGAGTTAAAACGACATAAAAAAATGCACTCTGGGGAGAAACCATATCAATGTGCACATTGTGGCAAAGCATTCATAAGAAATGGAGAACTGAAGCAACACCAGAAAATCCATATTGGGGAGAAACCATATCAATGTACAGAGTGTGACAAAGCATTTATAAGAAAGTGGCACCTAAATCAACATCTGAAAATCCACACTGGGGAGAAACCGTATGAATGTACAGAATGCAACAAAGCATTTATAAGAAATCTAGAGCTAAAACGACATCAGAAAATCCACACTGGGGAGAAACCATATCAATGTGCACAGTGTGGCAAAACGTTCATAACTAATCCTGAGCTAACACAACATCAGAAAATCCATACTGGGGAGAAACCATATCAATGTACAGAGTGTGACAAAGCATTCATAAGAAATGGAGGACTAAAACGACATATAAAAATCCATACTGAGGAGAAACCATATCAATGTTCACAGTGTGGCAAAGCATTCATAAGAAATGGAGGGCTAAAACGACACAAAAAAATCCATACTGGGGAGAAACCATATCAATGTACAGAGTGTGGCAAAGCATTTATAACCAATGGAGAACAGAAGCAACATCACAAAATCCATGCTGGGGAGAAACCATATCAATGTACAGAGTGTGACAAAGCATTTATAAGAAAGTGGCAGCTAAATCAACATCTGAAAATCCACACTCGGGAGAAACCGTATGAATGTACAGAATGCAACAAAGCATTTATAAGAAATCTAGAGCTAAAACGACATCAGAAAATCCACACTGGGGAGAAACCATATCAATGTGCACAGTGTGGCAAAGCATTCATAACTAATCCTGAGCTAACACAACATCAGAAAATCCATACTGGGGAGAAACCATATCAATGTACAGAGTGTGACAAAGCATTCATAAGAAATGGAGCGCTAAAACGACATATAAAAATCCATACTGAGGAGAAACCATATCAATGTTCACAGTGTGGCAAAGCATTCATAAGAAATGGAGGGCTAAAGCGACACAAAAAAATCCATACTGGGGAGAAACCATATCAATGTTCAGAGTGTGGCAAAGCATTTATAACCAATGGAGAACAGAAGCAACATCAGAAAATCCATGCTGGGGAGAAACCATATCAATGTACAGAGTGTGACAAAGCATTTATAAGAAAGTGGCAGCTAAATCAACATCTGAAAATCCACACTCGGGAGAAACCGTATGACTGTACAGAATGCAACAAAGCATTTATAAGAAATCTAGAGCTAAAACGACATCAGAAAATCCACTCTGGGGAGAAACCATATAAATGTGCACAGTGTGGCAAAGCATTCATAACTAATCCTGAGCTAATACAACATCAGCAAATCCATACTGGGGAGAAACCATATCAATGTACAGAGTGTGACAAAGCATTCATAACAAATGGAGAGCTAAAACGACATATAAAAATCCATACTAAGGAGAAACCATATCAATGTTCACAGTGTGGCAAAGCATTCATAACTAATCCTGAGCTAACACAACATCAGAAAATCCATACTGGGGAGAAAGCATATCAATGTACAGAGTGTGACAAAGCATTCATAAGAAATAAAGGGCTAAAACGACATAAAAAAATCCATACTGGGGAGAAAGCATATCAATGTACAGAGTGTGGCAAATCATTCATAAGAAATGAAGGGCTAAAACGACATGAAAAAATCCATACTGGGGAGAAACCATATCAATGTACAGAGTGTGACAAAGCATTTATAAGAAAGTGGCATCTAAATCAACATCAGAAAATCCACACTGGGGATAAACCATATGAATGTACAGAATGCAACAAAGCATTTATAAGAAATCGAGAGCTAAAACGACATCAGAAAATCCACACTGGGGAGAAACCATATCAATGTGCACAGTGTGGCAAGGCATTTATAACTAATGGAGAGCTAAAAGTACATCAGAAAATCCACACTAGGGAGAAACCATATAAATGTACAGAGTGTGACAAAGCATTCATAAGAAAGTGGCAGCTAAAACAACATCAGAAAATCCATACTGGGGAGAAACCGTAATAATGTACAGAGTGTGACAAAGCATTCATAACAAATGGAGAGCTAAAAGGACATCAAAAAATCCATACTGGGTAGAAACCATATCAATCTACAGAGTGTGGCAAAGCATTTATAACCAATGGAGAACAGAAGCAACATCAGAAAATCCATGCTGGGTAAAAACCGTATGAATGTACAGGGTGTCACAAAGCATTCATAAGAAAGTGGCAACTAAATCGACATCAGAAAATCCATACTGGGGAGAAACCATATCAATGTACAGAGTGTGACAAAACATTAAGTACAAATGGAGTGTTAAAACAACATAAAGGCGACATTGGGGAGAAACAATATCAATGTACAGAGTGAGGCAATGCATTGTTAATAAATGGAGATCTGAAGCGACATCAGAAAATCTATTTGGGAAAAACCGAATGAATGTACGGAGTGTGACAAAGCATTTTTAACAAATAGAAAGCTAAAAACAACATCCAAACCACACTGGAGAGAAACCATATCAATGTACAGAAGGTGACTGGGATTTGTTAGAAAGCAAAATTTAATTTAACATCGGAAAGTTCACACAGGCGAGAAACCATATCAATGTATTGACTTTCACAAAACATTCATGACAAATGGCGATCTAAAATGACATTAGAAAATCCACATGGAGAGAAATGCTATGTACATACAGAATGTGATGGAGTCTTAAATAGGAAGAATAAGCTAATACAGCATCAACAGATTTACACTAGGGAGTAACCATGGTATTGCACAGAATGCAACAAGGGATTTGCTACATAACAAAATTTAATATGACTTTAGAATGCTCACATTGAAGAGAAACTATATAAATGTTTTGAACGTGAGAGTGCATTCATAAGAAATGGAGAGCTAACACAATATGAAATGTCCCCACTTAAGACTACACTGAATGTGACAAGGCATTTATTAGCAAGGTAGAGTTAAAACAACATCAGAAAGTCCCTGGGAAATTCTGTATGAATGAACAAAATGCAACAGTGTTCTTAATGACGTAACCGTATGAATGTAAAGAAAGTGACAAGGCATTTATTAGAAGGACACGCCCAATATAACACCAGAAGTTCCACATAGAAGTAAAACCATATGCATGCACTTGCCACTTACTGAGACAAGGCATTGTTTAAAAAACCCACACCTGCTCACAGTGTTATGTTTCATACAGATACCCCAATATAGGCTCAGGTAATTACCGAACCTTTTACCTATATCTTCCCTGCCATTACACTACATAACGGTTCTTGGTAGTGACATTATACCTAGTTACGGTACTGCTTACAGGACGTGGGTTTTTTTCGGAAAAACTAGCCTCATCCATTATACATGAGGGTTCTTGGAATCTCAGCAAGACTACCATCTCCTGCATAATAACTATGTATAAGGGTTATTCCTTCCGTCATCCTAGTCCGACATGACACAGCAAGGTAGAACCCCAGAGGGTACCACTTTGGGCATATAAACACCATATCTTTCCTGAGGCAGGGGGAGGCGAAGAAGGACTTTCATACTGACACATTGACGCGAGACGCTGATGTTCCTGCAGGCAGACACTCCAGTTCGCAGTGGTGTGACATCCCTCGCAGTGTGTCCATCTTCAGACCAAGACAGGGTCACACAGTCTCTCATTTCAGGTAATGGGGTTGGCTTTATCCTAGGGGGATTCTTGGCTCTACACCTACATAAATGTTAGGTACACGTAGGTACATCAAGATAGTGTTGCATTGTAGGAATAGGAATTTATTACTGTCATGTATTTTATATTCTGGTCTGTATTCATTGTTCTAGCACAATGGTAGGAATTTACCATCCTTTTACTCTTTTGGTTCTTATAATCATTTAGATCTGTTTGTCTTATGGTTGTTTCAGCACACCTATTTTACAGCAGAATGACGCTGGTTCAATAAATGCTTATTGAAAAAGGTCCCTACTGTTTATTCTGTGCATTACTCTGAAACAAAAGTGAGCACGAGTAACTGAGGGAAAAGTACTGCACTTTTTCCACGATCCCTGATGGGACAGAGTTGTTATGTTCAATAGTTGCTAAAAACTATTCTCTCTTTGGTAAGAAGGGTTTATAGTGACACTGTGCGGTAGCTGGTATACAGGCTAACATACCCGGTGGGGGTGTCTGGAATATGCTGGACACCAATCCCACAGTGTATGTTGTCTGAACGTGCAGATCCTATATATGTTTATAGGAACTACACAACAACAGCTATAGGGGGATGAAGTAACTGAGCACAATGTGGAACAAAGGAACAAAAACAGTGGCAGTCATCAAAGGTGCCAAAGGATTAGTCAAGAAAAGGTTCCAGGACAACTTGCCCCTTTCCTACAGAGGAGACAATATGCAATCTCCAGATAGCAGCAAATGGACAGAAAGCAACAGCTACATTTCTTTACCTACACCCAGTCTGCTGTAGTTTTAAGGGCTATTCTGGCTACCTGGTGATAAGACCTGGTGCTGCCTATTTACTAAGTTATGAGATTTGCTCTGCAAGGCCTTCTAGGGCTCATATCCACAGTTTTGGGCACATTTGTGGAGTTTGTCATCTAGGATGTTATGTTCATGCTGTATATCATTGGCATTTTGTTTCTTACATTAAACAATACTACCCAGGAGAGGCAAGTGGAGTTTTGGGGTCAGATGGAAGTCAGATGCCACTGGCCTTAGGTATTTGCAGCCCCGAAGTATTTGTGTGTATCAGGTTTATGGTTTCATGTGGGACAGGAGGTGCCACCATTTGTACAGACATTGCAGGACAGTTTGCTGAACAACCTGCGAATAAAAGGCCTCTACTTAGAGCAGTGATTACAATCTACTATATCACATGTGGGCAACAATTGTATTCTTTCTCCTTTTGTACCGTGTATTGTTTTTTAACATGCTGATCTGTAATAAAATAAATATTTGCTGAAAGTACCGACTGCAATCCTAGATGTTTGAATACTGTGAACTATCTTATACCATAAAGCAGAGGTCTTCAAACTTTTTGATGCCGAGACCCCCCTGTCAAAATCTTTTCGGCGTAAGGACCCCCTCCAGTCAAAAAGTTCTAGAACTTGGTACCCTCATCATTGACAACTATCGACAACCATAAACGCCCTTATTTCCCTCCCAAAATTTTTTTTTACAGTGGGGAAATAATATTAAAAAGTATTTAGCAAAGCAAAGGTCAGTGATCGTGGTGGGGGTCACTGGCATATGATGTCCACTAGTTCTAGTGGGCACCTTGCACTAGTCTAATCGACCCCTATTTTTTTTTTAAAACAGATTTTATTGATAGACCACATAGAAATTGCAGAGCTCTGTACCCCAGAGGCAGCTGCCAATCAAGTATATACACGTAACGCAGTGCAATCCATCATGTCTTTTACATCCAAAAAACTGTAAAAATGAATACTATTAACCCCCCTCCCTCCGGCCCAACCCCCCCAACCCCCAGCCCTCCCGGATCCCTCCCCCCCACATGGTATCAGCCAATGTCAGCAATTTGTATACACACATCTATCGGCACAGTACGCTCAGTCATCCAATATCGGGTCCTGTTCTGGTGGAGGCTCGAGCCAAATGCCCCTGAAACCAGCCCAACGTTTCCAGATCCTATAGTGTTTCCGAGGACAGCCCAGGCAAGAAAGATGCGCTTCTCCATCCATATACAAAAATCTAACCCCCTCTTCCACGCTTCCAATGTCGGAGCCCTCGGGTCCTTCCACGCCTGCGCTATATCTCCTTTGGCCACTGTAAGTCCCAGTAACAGTAAATGCCTCTTGTAGACGTTTCCCCCCACTCCATCCAAAACATGCAACCGGCCCAGGCGAGGCGTGCGGGGGAGCACCCATCCAAGGACTTCATCCAAGCCATTCCATACTCCATTCCAGAACCTGTCCAGACGGCTACAACCCCACACCATATGAAAGAAGGTGCCCTCTTCACTTCCACACCTAGTACAGTTTGGGGATGCAATAAGGCCCGCCTGCCACAGCCTCCGCCTAGTGAAATATACCCTATGCAGGTATTTAAATTGGATCAACCTAAGGCGGACAGAAAGGGCCGCGCCTCTGGGGCTTGCCAGAGCCTCATTCCAGTCCTCCTCTTCCAATGTCCCTACATCATCCTCCCAGGTCCCCTTCAATTTCTGCAAGTCGGAAGAGCAATGTATGATCAGGGATTGATAGATGCGTGATATTTTCTTTGTCTCAATGTCTCCCATAAAGACCCGAGCCTCCAGTGGACTAAATTCCAGAAGTGACGTTAATCCCTACAAATATGGGGCAATAGCATGCCGAAATTGTAAATAACGGAGGAACTGGGTATGGGGCATATGATATTCTGCACTCAAGTCCTGGAACGATTTAAGCGACGTCCCCGCCATGACATCTCCTAGTTTGGAAATGCCGATATTATCCCACCCCGCAAAGCCTCGAAGGGCGGCTAGGTCAGGGAGACGGCCATTCCGCCAGAGAGGGGTTTCCTCAGTCAGGGTCTGCCACCACCCCATTCGCCGCAGGGCTTGCCTCCAAACATCAAATACTACCTGGGTCGCTGACGGCAGTGCTCTGCGCCTCTGCGTCTCATACAGCAACGTGTGGAGTGTGTGTGGCTCCATAAGGAACCGCTCCAGTGCATAGGTCGGGTCTCCCCTGTCCCCGTACCACCATTCATTTAATACAAGGAGATGTGAGGCTTGGTAATATGAGCGAACATCAGAGGTCGCCAACCCCCCACTGCACGTCGACCGAAAGCACGTGCGTAGCGCCACCCGGACCGCACCGCCCACCCATAGAAATTGTCCTAGAATCGAGTCCACTTGCCGAAACCAAGAGGGTGAGATAGGATAGGGATGATTTTGCAACTGATAAAGTAGTCTAGGCAGAGCCACCATTTTAAAGATGGCCGACCTACAGTAAATCGTACGCTCCCAGGATACAGCAGAGATCTCGGACAGGAAAACCTCAAGATATTTAATGCCTCCCACTGCTGTCTGAAGGGCCGACGCCCAGTCTCCGAGTGCTGGGCCATCCCCCAGCACCCAAAGGGTAGATTTGCCCGGATTGATATAGAGACCCGACGTCTCTCCTAAAATTTGTAAGATGCGCATAAGATGGGGCCCGACCTATTAAGGTCCATTAAGAAAAACAGGACATCGTCCGCATATAGCACGATTCTGTCGGACAGACCGCGCTCCCACTCAAACCCCCGCATCTGCGCATCCACACGGACCCACCCAGCCAGCGGCTCCATGGCCAAGGCGAATAAGTAGGGCGAGGGGGGGCAGCCCTGCCTGGTTCCCCTCCCTATGGCAAAACTCGAGGACGACACCCCCGCCACACGAACGGAGGCAGTCAAATCCGTGTAAAGCAATCGAACATATGACACGAAGACGGGCCCCAGATTCAGTCGGGGCAGAAGCGAGAACAAGTATATCCAGCTAACCGAATCCAACGCCCTGTCCATGTCGGCCAGGAAGAGCGCCGCCTGCACCCCAGTGGAGCGAACCGCCGCCACCGCCACATGAGCCCGCCTAATATTTTGTTGCATCGCCCGTCGGGGCATGAAGCCAGCCTGGTCAGGGTGTATGAGATCGGTAATATACGGCAGTAGCCGATTGGCCAACGCCTTGGCCAAGACCTTGGCCTCCACATTTAAAAGAGAAATTGGACGGTACGAAGCATGCTGTTCCGGTGGCCGACCAGGTTTGTGGAACACCACCACCTCAGCATGTCTCCAATCTGGGGGCAGGCTGTTTCAGTTTCAGTTTCATCAACTTTTATTCGATTATAAAATTTGTATAATCATAAAAAGTACAGTTTAAAGAACACAAGAATAATACGAAATCAAAAAGAGGTCAGTGACATTTGAACATATACACTATTAAAAGACGATTTTACGACGAGTTGATGTTACTATTTTTAAAAAGGTCGCTATCAATTTTGCTTCATGCGGGGATTTCGGCAATTGAAGGTAAGCAAGTGCTGGGTATGATTGTCTGAGTCCGCTTAAACGGAGGAGAGGCAAAATCCATTTTTTCCTTGCTAATCTGTAGTATTTACAAAACAGGATGACATGTATCGTTGATTGTTTGGAAACTCCGTCGCAGGGGCATCGCATCAGGTTTCGAGACCAGTTCTTCGTTTCAGGAAATGAGACTATGCGGAAGAAAAGATCGAACCGTAGTCTTGTCAATAGAAATTTTTCATAGTTCGAAAGGAAGTACGTCAGGTAGGGCTGTATGAGTTTCTCCGTTTGCAATGTGCACATTTTTTCATTATGTGGTTTAACAATCTCGACTTGATTGCGGAGCTCTCTTAAATGGGCCATGCATAATTCCTTCAACTGTTTCTTTGAAATGTCTTCTATTGAAGGTGGTTCTAAAAAGTATTGCTCACGGTCAAGGTCTTGGAAAAATTTGTGGATGTAATTGAGCCACGGTATTTTCTTCCAGTACGCTAGGCCAAGACATTCGGAAATAAGGGAACGTGTTATGTGGCTTTCGGGATTACACCATATACGGTGCCAGAGTATCAGAGGCTGGCATCGTATGGTATCGGTCACGTATTCCATACCCAGCTCCCGATGTGAGGCCAAAATCGGGGAGCTTTGAGGGAGGGCTAGGATGTATTTAATGAAAGCATTCTCCGTGATCTGGAGTTGGTCGATACATCCATAACCCCAGATACCTGCTCCATATGTAGCCACACTGTGGCATTTTGCATAGTATATAGTTAGCAGTTCCGCTGGGGCCGGTTTACCTAGTTTCCTAGAGAAAGCACTTAGTGCTGACACTGCTCGGCGAAAGTTGAGATTTCTGGCTTCAATTGCCTTGTGCCAGGTCATTTTGTCTTCCACTAATATGCCCAGGTATGGGTATACCGATGTTTTTTCCAGTCTGCTGTTACTAATGAATATGGGCTTTGAAACTCCACGTTTTGGTCCGATAGTCATTGTAAAGGTTTTTTAGGTCTCGCCTGTCGATGCGCATGCGCATCGAGCAAGCGAGACTATGGGGGCTTATCCACTCTTTGTCCAACTTGCAAGGAATCGTGGCGATTCCTTGCAGTGCCCGTGACTTTTAAGCTCAATGCGCATGCGCATTGAGCTTAAAAGCGCGTGCACATGCCCCCAGCCGCCTGCCTTGCCTACTCTCCCGCCCCCTCACTGCTTGATTGCACGGCCGCTAGGCCGTGCCTCCCCTACTCCTCCTCCTACTCTCCTCCCCTCGCCGTCTGTTCCCGCACTCCTCCCACACCCCCGCTCCGTGTGTCACTTAAACCGCCAGAGTTCCCTTCGAGTTGTGGTTGGTGCAAGCAGTCTTCAAGTCCCTCCTTTTGGAGATTGTTTTTCGGAACAGATACGGTATCATTGGAGGACTTTCTTTTAGGCTTTGTTCTGTCCCCGATAGAGCATTTCCTGTGGCATGTGTTTTTTAACGCGTTTTAGGGTTTGTTTTGTCTTCGATAGCAGAGCATTTCCTGTAGCATGCGTTTTCTAACTCGTTTTAAGCTTTAGTTTGTTTCTGATACTTTTGTGTCCGATAGCAGAGCATTTCTTGTGGCATGTGTTTTCGAATGCATTTTAGGCTTTGGTTTCTCTTTCATAGCAGAGCATTTCCCGTACTAGGTTTTTTTTCTAAAGCGCTAGCCTTTTTTTCATCTCTGATGGCAAAGCATTTCTCCTGTTGTTCGTAAACATATTCTATTCCGTTTTCGTAAGCGCTCGGCTTTCTTTCATTTACGATAGCAGCGCATGTTTTTGCGTATTTTTAACGAGCACATAATTTCACTGCACAGCAAGCGTTATTTTTTTTTGCTGGAGCGGCTCTTATTTACTGCGCTTATTAATTTACGGACCCAGTACTTGTGCTTTCTAGTTGCCGGCATGTTAGCTTTTTCCCTAACTGGCTCTTTATTGTTACTCCGTGGTAACAGATTTATTAGTGGACGCTGTGTGTGCGTCCTCTTACCGCTTTAGGGATACTTTGCTGCACCTTCTTCTGTTTACTATGGTTATTTTCCTTTTTAACTGTCTCCCCATTGCTTATTTTCACACACAAGTCAGTGCGTCACAGTTTTACCGGAGAGGGCACAGCTCTCTCCAAGACACAGCTCTTCCTCTGCTCTCAACACTTGGGCCCAGTGCGAGGAAGGGGGTAGTGTTATTCCTTAAAAAAACCCTGTCCGTTCTCATAATCAAACTCACTTACTTCACACAGCACTCCAGGCCCCTGCTGCTTTCACACCCCCTCCCCGCTCCGCCCCCTCCCCTGCCCGCCGTCTGTTCCCTCAGCCGTCTGTACCCTGCTGCTTAACACCCTCTCCCCCGCTCCGCCCCCTCCCCGCCATGTCGCATGCAATCGTTTCGTATTTTTGTACCACTTACTCCCAACCGGCTAAAGACACCAACGTCAAAAGAAAAGAAAATGTTCCACAGTGTCTCATCAATAACTTACTGAGTCTGTCATTTCTTACATACTAGATATCCGGAGCAGAAAACATTTAAAAATCAACCCTCTCCCCCGCTCCGCCCCCTCCCCGCCATGTCGCATGCAATCGTTTCGTATTTTTGTACCACTTACTCCCAACCGGCTAAAGACACCAACGTCAAAAGAAAAGAAAATGTTCCACAGTGTCTCATCAATAACTTACTCGGCGGGCGTCTGTATCGAGTAAACCCCACATCGAGAGAGGTACTTTCCCTGTTTTAACGTGTCCCTGCTGCTTTTTTGCCTCAGCCATTCATGCTCACCCCTCTCAGCACTATACAGCTGTACCCCTATCTCTAAGCCTTACCTGTGCTCCGTTTCGTTGATCTTCCGGGTCATCTCATCCTACTATTTTCATTGGCAGTTCATGTTTCATTTATTTCTAGTTCTGTTGGATTCCGCCTGCGGGGACACCTGGTATGTACCCGGTTACTGCGCTCTACTTCCCCTGTAGTTTGTAAGCTCCACCCTTTCTGCAGTTCATGAGTTTCTCTACAGTTCCTAATACATCCATACGGCTCATTCTTTCCCTTATAGACTGTTTCCCACTCGTGCAGTTGTTACTCATTGCCCCTGCAATTATTGCATTCAGCTCTAAATGTTCTCGTTGAACATTCCTGCTATTTTACTAATTTTATTGTCTTGGGCCGCTCCTGGCCCTCTCTGCGCAACAGTCTTCCGTCACACTGCTGCCTTTCTTGTGTGTTCACAGTTCGTGGTGTCCTAAGAACGCACTCACCTTTGCCAAGTGCGCACCCTATTGCACCTGTGTCTTTGTAATGTCTCGCCCGAGGCCTGGAAACAGCCAAGCCAAGCCAAGCCTCTGTTCTACGAAGGCGGATTGTGCCACGTCATGATCACCCTCACCCTCACTCACCCTCACCCTCACTCACCCTCAACCCCTCACTCACCCTCACTCTCACTCATCCTCACCCTCACTCACCCTCAACCCCTCACCCTCACTCACCCTCAACCCCTCACTCTCACCCTCACCCCCCCACCCACACCCCCTCACCCTCCACCCCTCACCCTCCACCCTTACTCACCCTCAACCCCTCACCCTCACCCTCACACCCTCAACCCTTCACCCTCAACCTCTCACTCACCCTCACTCACCCTCAACACCTCAGCCTCACCCTCACTCAGCCTCACCCTCACCCTCACTCAGCCTCACCCTCACCCTCACTCACCCTCAACCCCTCACACTCACTCACCTCACCCTCAACTCCTCACCCTCACCCTCACTCACCCTCACCCTCACTCACCCTCACTCTCACTCACCCTCACCCTCACTCACCCTCACTCACCCTCAACCCCTCACCCTCACTCACCCTCAACCCCTCACCCTCACCCTCAAACCTTCACCCTCACCCTCAAACCTTCACCCTCAACCCCTCAAACCTTCACCCTCAACCCCTCACTCACCCTCACTCTCACTCAGCCTCAACTACTCCCCCTCAACCTCACTCACCCTCAACCCCTCACCCTAACTCACCCTCACTCACCCTCAACACCTCACTCGCCCTCACCCTCACTCACCCTCAACACCTCACCCTCAACCTCAACCCCTCACCCTCACTCACCCTCACCCTCACTCACCCTCACTCTCACTCACCCTCAACCCCTCACCCTCACTCACCCTCAACCCCTCACCCTCACTCACCCTCACCCAGTGCAATAGGTCTCAGACCATTTCAGTTAGAGCTTTTAGAAATGTTTATGGCTTTTTTTATTTGTAATTCTTTAGCATTGGCTACAGGAAACAAAAATGCTAAACATTTACAAAAAAAACCCATAAACAATTCTAAAAGCACTAAATCTAATGGTGCGAGACCTATTGCATTTCCAATGCTTGTTTAATATTTACTTTTAGACCCAGGGAGTCCATGAATGACACGTATTTGTTCAACTGCCGCTGAAGTTGGTTAGGTGTCCGGGCCAGGATGACCGAGTCGTCGGCATACAGGAGGATGGGTATCGGACGGTGTGCTATCTGTGGGAGATCCTGGCTCCCTTCCAGCATTGCCTGTTCAAGGCCGTTGGTATATAGATTAAACAGGAAGGGAGCCAGTACACACCCTTGCCTTACTCCCCGTGATATTTTGAAAGGACGTGATAGTTCACCGCCGATGCCGTAGCGAACTCGGCCTTCCGCGTTGGTATATAGCTCCCTCAGGAAAGCTAATATGGGTGGATCCACTCCAAGGTTTGTCATAATCTGCCACAGCTTTGCATGCTGTACGCAGTCGAATGCCGTGCTCAGGTCTACATAGACCAAATAGATGTTACCTCCTTTCGCACATGTATACTTCCCAGCCAGGAGGGTCAGGTTTAGGGCCTGTTCCACCGTTCCAAGCCCCTTCTGGAAACCATATTGCAGGTCTGTGATGGTATTATTCTCTCGGGCCCAAGATTGTAGTCGGTCCAAGAGTAGTCGACCTGCAATCTTGCCCGTGGAGTCCAGAAGGGAGATCGGTCGATAGCACGCAGGGTCGTTGCGGTCCCCTTTCTTGAATATTGGCACTAGGGTAGATGCTGACCATGATGGGAGGAGTCCAGTTTCAGTGACTGCAGCCATTACCCGGGTAATTATTAGTGACCAATAATCAATGTTATATAAGAACAAGTCCATAGGTACCCCATCTGGGCCGGGGGCCTTGCCAGTTTTTGAGGCTTTGATAGCCTTTCTGACCTCATTAAGGGTGAAACGCAAATTAATGGGGTATATGTTATTCTTTGCTTGTTCCTGGTCTTTTGTTTGGGGAAGGTCCGTTGGTAAACCAAAGATTTTTGCGAAGTGGTGGACCCAGTCATTCTCAGTTATTGCCACGTCTAGGTGATATGGGTCAGCGATGTTTTCCAGGAAGGGTGATCTTATAGTCTGCCAAAATGCAGTGCTGTCTTTCCTTAATGCGCTGTCATGTAATTGATGCCATAGATCTTGCTTTATCTGCTGCTTGCGATTTTTCCGGGCGTTATTGTATGTTTTCCTCCTTTGTGAAATTATTTGGACGTCTCTTGGTTTCTGTCGAAGAGCTTCTTTGAGACATGTAAGGGCCTTTCGACAATCAGTGTCGAACCACCTCGTCATAGGGAGTCTAGGTTTATTTGCTGTGTTTTTAAATAGCTCTTCCCTTATTGCTCCTTGGATGTTATTAAAGGAGATAATGATTGATTCGGGGGATGCCTCTGCAGACAGACAGTCCGCTAGCCATAGGCTTGTTTTTTCAAATACTCTTTGTGTTGTCTCTTCAGGGTCGATTTTTGACCATTTAATCGCATAGCCATTTTTCTTCTTTATGGCCAGCGAGTGTTGATCGAGGGAGCTGGCTTTTATTGAAGGTGGACCTGTTTTATCCATGAGGAATTCCACGCTAAGGGGGTAATGATCACTAATTGGACTAGACCCTACTTTGTAGTTTTTTAATAGTCCTTTACAGGTGTTTGAGGCTAGGATGTAGTCAATAGTTGTCAGACAACCTCGCCCATGGAAGGTGGGTTGAAATTCCTGCGCAGGATTGACTAGTTCGTTAGCGAAATCGAGATCCAGGGTAAAGAGGATTTCGTTCAGCTTATTGCCACCCGGGGTATGTGCAAAGTGAGGGATGGGGTTTCCAAGTTCATTCTGAAGTCCACAGGTCCCATTATTGTGATTTGGACATAGTGTCTGGTTGAAGTCACCTCCCCAGATATAATTAAGTGTTGCGTTTTGGGTTATTGTTTGTAGTGAAGATATATATGCTACCATTTCTTCTAAGTGTGAGCAGCGTTCCAGGGTACCAGTGTTATTGTAATAGTTTATGAGTATGAGTAAATTTCTCTTTGTTGCCATCTCGTGCGTAACTTGAATGATTTGATAGGTGCATGTTTCCTTTAATAGTTTTACAGTAAGTGGAACGGTGTTGGAGAAGTAGATCGTGAGTCCACCTTTTGGCCTTCCCATTGCACTAGGTGTTGCTTTGGTAAAGATTGTTTTGTAACCCACTAGATGGAGAGGGGTTGTACGCCAGGTCTCTTGCAGACACAAGATTTGTTTGCTCCTTGCTGTGTTCAGCCATAAGGGGCATGTTATTTTTGCGGTTAGGCCTGCTACGTTCCAATAGGCAATACCTATACCCATGGACTGTGTTTCTTTCACGTTGGCAGATGTTATCCAGTTGTTAATATTAACTGTGTTGGCTGCATCTTGCTGGATGCTTGGTCCCAAGTTGGTATCCGCTGCGGCTGGAGGAGTACTAGTCAGGAAATTATTTGGGTTTGTCAATGCTATCTCAGAGATGTAGGAAGACTCTGGAGATGCTGTGTACTGTTTATCGCATGTGGAGTGTTGTGTAATGTCAGATTTATACTCGCTAGATTTATCCAGGGATGGTCAGTCGACCATTTCGAGGCAATCAAAGCGATTTTGGGTTGGGAAGCCCTGCCAACCTTCATATGCTTGATAGGATCTGTCCTGCCGGTAGGGCATTTGGCGTTCTAAGTACCCTTCTCTCGATCCGCCCCTGGCTGTGTATTCGTGTGGGTATTCCATCTGATTCCATGGCACTTGGTACCATGGCTCCTGGTTACGCGAATCTTTGGGGTGATGGTGCCATGCCCAGGGTGGTGGGTTACGATATTGGTTCACTGGGGGGTAGAAGAAAGAAAGGTGTCGGGCGTCAATCCCCCCTTTTTTGTCGAGTTGAGGCCAAGCACAAATGTGATCTACGGTTGAGGGATCTCTACATGTTACAATGATACAATCACCGCGTATTGATTTTTTCGTTTTGCCTATCCAGGCTACCCTGCGGGCTGTAGTGATCCCACCCGAGAGATGGGATTCAAGGGGTCTATTGATGCTTAGCCACTGCATGGCTTTGTTTTTAAGTGACCATGCAGTTTCTGATGTATCATCTGTTAACTCGGGTACTCCTGTAAGGACTATTGTATAGGGAGTAGCTTCCGGGGGCAAATGGGCAGGACGTCTAACTGGAGGAGGTTTTTTTGGTGTATTTTTAGGTGTTTTTTGAGGGGGCAGAGGTTTCGATGAAAGAGATTCAGACTTATTTACTGAACAGATTCTGCTGGAGTCTATGTTTGTTACTGGACCTGGGGTATCTACCGTGTCTTTATCTGTGGTTACAGTTTGCTGTACTGTTTTGGGAGGTGGTTTCTCTTTCTGAGGATGAGGCGTGTTTGCTATGGATTTGGGTAGTGTAATGTTTTGTTTTAAATTTTTCTGTACTGAAGATGTTGGGTTTGTATGATTTGCTGTTTTCTGCGTGTGTGCTTGATATTCTTTTTTGGATGGGTGCGAAGTGTTGCGCTGCCCCTTTACGTCTATACGAGTGTTTGAATCTAGGAGAGTGGCCGAAATTATAGTTAGTTGCGCTTCGAGATTTCTGATGCTTAACTGAATAGGCTTTAGATATTGGTATAATAAGTCTTTGGTTGTAGTAAGAACTTGCGAGGTGATTCTGCAAGTCTTACATTGGTTAGTGATAGTGTCATTGGGGATTGCCTTGTGTGGAAGGGTGGTTTCGGGGAACTGTAGTATACTGTGGGTCGTTGAGGAGTTTGAATGAATTGTTGTATGTTCCTGACACGATGGTCTAAGTATTTCTTCACTGTTTGCAGGACGAGTTTTCGGAATTGCTCCTTCTCTCTCGCCTTGTTGGAACGCGATTTCAGAGGGTTGAGCGTCTCCCTGGGTTTGACAACCAGCTAGGTCGGGAGTTGCTTCCAAGTCATCAGATGTTATAGAAAGATCCAGTTCAGAGTGCGTGACTGACAGGTCTACTACCGACGGGACAGTATTTAAGTCTGGTACTGACAAAGTCACTGGAAGAGAGCTGTTTTGAGTATTAAGATTAATTGGAGAGGTGGCATTAGCTATAGCGCCTAGCGAAGAGCGCTTCGCGTTTGCACTCATGAGATCTAATGATACTCTCCTCTCCATCAAGGCTATGCTTTGGTTTATCGTCTCATGGACCCGCGATATAAATAAGTCAATAGGGCCTGTTACCTGTGCTACCTCCTGCGCATGTTTGGATTTAGGTTTGGAGGTACTTCTTGTTTTGGGTGGCATGTTTGTTTGTTTGTTGCTGGGTCGTTGTTGAACGAGGAGTGGCCCGGTCCGGACTCTATCGGGCACTAACGGGCAACAACGGGCCCGCCCTTGGCCCGGGCTTCGCCCCGGGCTGCGTCCCGCGCGCGTCCCGCGCAGCAGGTGCCGCGAGATGTTGTAGCGCTTCGCTGGGGGCGGTGCACTGGAAGGGGGCGCGGCTCTCACAGGAAGAGGACCAGCTGAAGGTGGTGAATGCTGGTCCTCGCAGTCCTGGGGCCGGCGCCTCGTCCTCCTCTGCGGCCTCGCGCTCACAGTCACTTCAGCGGCGCTCTTGGGGAAACAGCTATGCTACTCCTGTAGCGGGGATCAGCAGCAGGAAAGGGAGTCTAAGCGCTATCAGGCGGTGAGTCTTTCTCCACGAGTGGCACCCGCGCAGCGGGTGCCGCGAGATGTTGTAGCGCTTCGCTGGGGGCGGGGCACTGGAAGGGGGCGCAGCTCTCACAGGAAGAGGACCAGCTGAAGGTGGTGAATGCTGGTCCTCGCAGTCCTGGGGCCGGTGCCTCGTCCTCCTCTGCGGCCTCGCGCTCACAGTCACTTCAGCGGCGCTCTTGGGGAAACAGCTATGCTACTCCTGTAGCGGGGATCAGCAGCAGGAAAGGGAGTCTAAGCGCTATCAGGCGGTGAGTCTTTCTCCACGAGTGGCACCCGCGCAGCGGGTGCCGCGAGATGTTGTAGCGCTTCGCTGGGGGCGGGGCACTGGAAGGGGGCGCGGCTCTCACAGGAAGAGGACCAGCTGAAGGTGGTGAATGCTGGTCCTCGCAGTCCTGGGGCCGGCGCATCGTCCTCCTCTGCGGCCTCGCGCTCACAGTCACTTCAGCGGCGCTCTTGGGGAAACAGCTATGCTACTCCTGTAGCGGGGATCAGCAGCAGGAAAGGGAGTCTAAGCGCTATCAGGCGGTGAGTCTTTCTCCACGAGTGGCACCCGCGCAGCGGGTGCCGCGAGATGTTGTAGCGCTTCGCTGGGGGCGGGGCACTGGAAGGGGGCGCGGCTCTCACAGGAAGAGGACCAGCTGAAGGTGGTGAATGCTGGTCCTCGCAGTCCTGGGGCCGGCGCCTCGTCCTCCTCTGCGGCCTCGCGCTCACAGTCACTTCAGCGGTGCTCTTGGGGAAACAGCTATGCTACTCCTGTAGCGGGGATCAGCAGCAGGAAAGGGAGTCTAAGCGCTATCAGGCGGTGAGTCTTTCTCCACGAGTGGCACCGTTCCCTGGCCTCCTCCACCACTGCTCTATAGTGGGCCCCAAGTTGTAAGTGAAAGTTTTGAAAAAATTCGCTGGGAAAGCCTTAATTGACCCTTATTGATGGTGGTTGTAAAGAACCTTATAGAAAGCTATCCTAGGGGTAGCATGGACCAGCAGTCAATAGGCTAAGACTTTAGAAAGCATGTGAAGCTAGTTGTTTTACCAATTGTAATCCCTTTAATACTAAATGAAAAGACACAATTCAATTTCAATTTATTTTATTATGATTTGGAATTCCGAAGAATTCCACATAACATTACAATAAAACATTAATTCATAAAAAACAGTATTAAAAACCCAAGAGGTTACATCCTGTAATTATCCTACATTACTCACAGTACATAATAAATTTTTCATTAAACCCCTAACTTTAATTACGAATAAATACTGTGATAAACAATTTTCCTCAAATTACCTCATCCCTAAAGGGACTAATCTCTGTTAATCATTAAATACGTCACTCCGGGGGACTGAAATCTTCTAATCATTATCTAGTCAGGAACACTATTGGCTGACTCCCTAATTTAATGAAGCGATCTATTCTAATCTACAATTACATTTGGGCAGTGCATGGTTAAGAAATTATGTATAGTTCATCCAATGTACGGTTAACGTTAATCTAAAATAATAATTAAAATCTTTTTTTTTTTTTTTTTTTAAATCTTATTTTTGGGAGATGAATTTTAAATGCAAATAGCGGCCGGCTTTTATAAAGTGCCATGTAAAGTGCCCATGCAATCTACATTGTGCTGACGCAATAAAAACGTAATCTTTATCCAGGGATTATACATGATTCGACCCTTTTGTCTTTAGCCCATGATTAATAAACTCAACTACATTTATACAATTGTTATCCAATAAACAGGCAGCAGATTAACAAAAGCAAAAGCAATTAAAACATTTCTTATGTCGAGAACAGAGAACAGTGTTAACAACAGATGATTTTGTAAAGTGCTACTGAAGGTGCAAGTATATCAAGATAAAGTGCTCGTGCATAGATGCCCTGATCCTGGACAGAGCCCAGAATGATTATTTAGCATCAATATAACCAAAATAACTCGGAAGATGCACAAAAAAGTTAAGTAGCAAACAGGATTGTTAAACACACTAATAAATAATTTTTACTTATCGTATGTTACAACGAATTAAAAATGCTTAAAGTGCTCAAAAGTGCTAAGACAAGGGAAGTTATACAAGGTACTACATAATCCACTAATCACCCTACTTATTGACTTCTAATATACATTTAAAAATTCTTTAAAAAAGCAGAAAATCTTAAAACATATCTGTTCTGACGGGGGGTGCTGAAGAAAGTTGCGTGCCTGTTCTGCTGTTGAAATATTATAATGTAAAAAACCATGCCTTAGAAATTTGCTTCGTATTGAACTAAGTGCTGGGCACACAATCAAAACATGATTAAAATCTTGGATACCACCTTTGCATAAATCACAAAGTCTTTCATTTTTGGGGATACCCTCCCAAGCTCCTGTTACTATCCTCAACGGCAACAAATTCATTCTGAAGAGTAGAATCACTCTGCATACACCATGTTTCAAGTTCCAAAGAACATACGGATGAGGATTTTTAATAATTGAGCTCTCCGCTATGCAGTCCAGTCTGCCATTCCCTCTGCATATTTTCAGATCTCTTTCTCATGAGATCACATATATGGATTTTTTAATTAATTGCTTTAATGCTATTTTGTTTAAAACTGCTGCCCCTGCTAAGTCCAAACCGAAAATGCTTAAAGCTTTTAAATAGTTTCTAAAAATTACACTTTTACACAATAAATTACCAAAAATTTCCTTGTGCAATGCTAGCCTTAATAGATTTTCTTGACCATTTATCAAATCGTTACACCACCTTAAAGACCCTGCCAATGGCAAAACATACGTAGAGAGAAGGCCAAATTCGAGCCTAAGAGCCGCGATTAATGCAGCGTGACTCAGGTTACATATTTGACGCCAAATTTTACCTTCCACTATCTCGAACTTAGCCCACTCACATTTGTCAATTGTTTCGGATGTATGACGTTAGAACGCATACTTTTAGCACGCATACCTTTACCACGCATTTTTTACAACGCAGGATCCATTACAACGAAGTACCATTACCACACATTTTTTTACAACGCAGATCCCTTTACAACGTATACCATTACAACGTAAGTATTGGTAAGTATATACTTTTTTTTTTAAATGTAAGTAATTTAAATTATTATAATTTAATTTAATTTTAATTTAATTTTATTTAAAACCCAAACCTAGCCCTGAACCCTAAAAATACCCCTTTACCCAAAACCCCAAACCTAGCCCTGAACCCTAAAAATACCCCTTTACCCAAAAACCCAAACCTAGCCCTGAACCCTAAAAATACCCCTTTACCCAAAAACCCAAACCTAGCCCTGAACCCTAAAAATACCCCTTTACCCAAAAACCCAAACCTAACCCTGAACCCTAAAAATACACATTTACCCAAAAACCCAAACCTAGCCCTGAACCCTAAAAATACCCCTTTACCCAAAAACCCAAACCTAGCCCTGAACCCTAAAAATACCCCTTTACCCAAACCTAGCCCTGAACCCTAAAAATACCCCTTTACCCAAAAACCCAAACCTAGCCCTGAACCCTAAAAATACCCCTTTACCCAAAAACCCAAACCTAGCCCTGAACCCTAAAAATACCCCTTTACCCAAAAACCCAAACCTAGCCCTGAACCCTAAAAATACCCCTTTACCCAAAAGCCCAAACCTAACCCTGAACCCTAAAAATACCCCTTTACCCAAAAACCCAAACCTAGCCCTGAACCCTAAAAATACCCCTTTACCCAAAAACCCAAACCTAGCCCTGAACCCTAAAAATACCCCTTTACCCAAAAACCCAAACCTAGCCCTGAACCCTAAAAATATCCCTTTACCCAAAAACCCAAACCTAGCCCTGAAGCCTAAAAATACCCCTTTACCCAAAAACCCAAACCTAACCCTGAACCCTAAAAATACCCCTTTACCCAAAAACCCAAACCTAGCCCTGAACCCTAAAAATACCCCTTTACCCAAAAACCCAAACCTAGCCCTAAACCCTAAAAATACCCCTTTACCCAAAAACCCAAACCTAACCCTTAACCCTTAAAATACCCCTTTATTTTACGAAATGCGTTGTAAAAGTACATGCGTTGTAAAAGTACTTGCGTTGTAATAGTATCCGTTGTAAAAGTATGCGTTGTAAAAGTTTTTGCGTTGTAAAAAATTCGTGGTAATGGTATTGCGTGGTAAAAAATGCATGGTAAAGGTTGCATACCATTGTTTCACATGCAAATTTAAGGTTGGCGGAATCTTTATTTTGTATGTGTAAAATGTCTTTTCCCGCATTGCTTATACAAGCGGTTAATTGCCGATGCTTGTGAAATAGCTTTACTTTTGCAGTGATCTAAATGTCTGTTAGCAGAGCACTTATTTGTAAAATAATTTCCTAAATAAGGATAAAATGTCACTATTTCCATATTTTCATCCCCCGAAAACCATTTCAGATTTGATCTAACCTTACAGCCTTTCTGACTAAATATCATTACCTTACTCTTAGAAGTATTTATTTAAAAAAAATATTCATTAGTGTACTTGACCAGCTCCGTTAGACGTCTTTGCAACCCGATTGGAGTTAGGTCCATGATGATTGCGTCGTCAGCATACAGCAAACAACTTAATATTAGATCACCCACTTGTGGAGGGTCCCCTTTACTCTCCCCTACCCGGCTTGGAAGGTCATTTATGTAGATTGAGAAGAGTAAAGGGGCCAAGAGGCACCCCTGCTTCAACCTGTTGTGGGTGATGATTTTCTTTGATAGGCTTTGGGTCCCCCCTAATAGAACTTGAGTCCAGGTAGAAGAGTGGAGAGCGATTATTACTCTTAACAAATTCCCTGGGATTCCCATCCTTATCAATTTCCTCCACAGCGTCCCCCGATCTACCCTATCAAACGCTGTGGAGAAGTCAATGAAAGCTGTATACAGCGGAAGCCTCCGACCCACAGGATATTTATCAATTAGGGTTTGTAGGACTGAGATGTTGTCTAAGGTGCCACTATTCTTCCGAAAAACAGACTGTTCAAGGGGAATTAGATTATTACCGAATACCCACTCTTGCAGGTGGACAAGGATGCTTTTTGCAAAAAGTTTTCCCGTTGCGCCCAAAAGGGAGATTTGTCTATAGCTTGCAAGAGAATTTTTAAGGCCTTTCTTATATAGAGGTACTATTATACTGCCCTTCCAGGAATTAGGGATATCCCCAAACTTATAACAATGGACGAACAGGGGATGTAACACCTTTGCCCAATCGCCACGGTCCTTTTTTATTATGGCTACAGGGACATCATCCGGCCCTATTGCCCCGGAGTATCTCGTCCCCTTAATGTATCCCTCTAGTTTGCTCATTATTGGTGCTTCTACCTCTTCTACCGAAAATGTAGACCTATTGAACCCCTCAACCCCAGCATCTATAGGATTGGGGGCGTACAATAGGGATATATAGGTAGACCAGTCAGATTCAGAGATCAACATGGGCTGAGATTTTACTCTACTGTCACAGTATTTGGCAATCAATGCCCAGTACTTTCTAGTATCCCCCGAGAGTACCACTTCCCGAAGGTTAACCCATTTTTCGTCTTCAGAGGCCCTGCGATCTGCAGCTGTTTTCCTTTTCCGGACCTGTTTTAGTCTGTATATCTCTTTTTGTCTTGACGGCCATGGGTCTATAAATTGGGATATGATCAACCCATTTCTCTTATTATTAAGAGTTTTAATTTCATTAGAAAGTGTTACTTTGGGGGCGGCGCTATCACCTTTCATCTTTCTTCCCAACTTTCTGACAGCAGTCATGACTCTTTCATATCTCACGATCGGGTTCTCCCAGGTTAAACTGAACGCAATGTTCTTAAATACCCAATGAAGATTCGGAAGGTTCTTATGTGACCAACAAGTGCGCCCATTACTTCAAGAATATGTTACTATCTCATTCCTTTGATTCCATAGTTCAGGTTCCTCGAAGTTTAAAGCTATCTTGACAGCCAATATGTTGTATTCACTCAAATTAGTAGGAAGAACCTTAAACTGGGAGCATGCCCCGAACAGTTGAAATGACACTGCCATATAGTCGAGAAGGGAATTGCCATATGACCCGTGAAAGGTGAGGGCTGCAGGTGAGTGCTCTGGGAATCTGCCATTTAATACTATAAGGTCAAGGGTTTTCAAATTGTGCAACAGTAAAAGGCCATGTTTATCAGATCTTAAATTGGAAGGGAATACTGCCTCTGGTATAAACCAAACCTCCTCCAGGTCCAAATTGGAAAAGGATGCGATTGAACTATTATTAATCTTGGCATTAAAATCTACTACCATCAGGATACACACTCTTTCATCATTGCTACATAACTTTTGCACAAAAGTGCAATTGGAGTCGACCAGTGGGGTGGACGCCTTCCCTGGAGAAATATATACATTTACTACATACAGAAATGTCGCACAACCCAAGGTGTCTTGTTCTAATTTTAACTTTGCACAGATACAGCAATTTGAAGGATGAATAAATATCTCAGGGACCCATACTAACTCGCAACTTAGCAAAATAGCTAATCCTCCACTTGCATGCCCCTTTATAGATTTTTTTGCTGCCCTACAATACATGTAGTAGTTATCTAACTGGAATTCTTCAATTGCCCACGTCTCTTGGAAGCAGATTAATTTGGGGTCTAGGTGTGCTAAGGAAATAAGCTTAAAATGTTCTTTTCCTAGCCCCGCCATATTCCAAGACACGATTGTTCCAAGTAGGCTACCTCCGCTCAATGGGGATAGTGTTAGTAGATTTAGCCCCATTCAGAGTGCCTGCGATCCAGTTCCATTTTGACACCTCATCTCCACTATCAATGCCAAGTATCTCATGAACCTCGGGTGCTACTACCTTTATTTTTCTTACACCCGATCCACTCCCAACTGTAATTTCCAAATCCTCAAATTTAGAAGTCATATTCGCACCCTCATGGTGATTTAAACCTATCCCTTGCCAAAAATGAGAAGTTTCGAGACGCTTCAGCGGAGCACCCTGGGATGTGGGGCAAACAATGACATCTATTCCTCTTTTCTAAAGCCATCCGCATTTGCTAACACGAGGGAAGACACCACCCCTGAAGTAAAGATTGCTATGGTGACCTGAGGTATGTCCCTCCAATCTAAAAGGACCAGTTCGATATCTTTAGAGGAAATTAACTTTAGATCCTCTATTTCCGATAGAATTCCTAGAAGGGCCCTTCTATTCAATGTCATTGGCTCAGCATCGAAGAGAGGGATACAAATTAAGGCATTATTCACATGCCCAGTACCTAACTCTGGGGACCTCAATACATTCGTATCATAAGGACTCCTCGTGGAATCAGTGGATTTACCCCCTTTATTGTTATTAACCGATGTAGTCATATTTCGACTAACTCCCCCACAATTACTTACATCAGGCTTCGTGAAAATCGGGGTGGGACCCACTGATTCACATGCGGTCCCACTTAGTTCTATACTAGGGGATGGTACAAAGATTTTTATATTATCCACCGTTGCTCCTGTGCTACTCTCCAGATTAGAATCCCTTCTTTTCCTGGCCTCACCCAACCCATTTTCATTCTGGGAAATACTCGACCTACTAGTCAGACTAATCGGCTGGGGGACATTATCTTGCTCCTCAGTTGTACTCGAATTCATCCTCTGTTTTGCCACTGTTGATGTGTTATTTTCATCATCAGGAGCGAAATTAGAATGATCCGATTGTACTACGCTTTGGAACCGCACCTTTCTCTCCTTACGTTTTGGGAACCGGCGATTTTTCCCCTTCCTTTTCCTCCTACAATGGTTTTTAACACTTACCTCACTTACTAATGAATGTTCCCCCACCCCAGAGGCTTTTAAAATATTAATTATTTCAGCTGATTTATGAGTTGTTTTTTTTTTTAGACTTGCTCATATTAAAGATTGGGAAAACACGCACTGTATCTGTCACTGGAGAGACCTTTACATTTACACTTTTCCCCTCAGTGGGGACCTTTGCAGAGACATTAGCAATAATTTGGGTTGGGCTTGGAGTTAGATTTCTTCCAGACGGCAAACATCCAACGTTCACCGACTGATTATTCGGTTCCCCTAACCCTGAGCCATTAGCAGCATCATGTATTCTGCCATTAAATTGACAAAGATTGTTACGTATAGGGGAGGAACTCTTCACACATACTTGGCTATGTTGTTTAAGTTCTAAAACCCCTCCCAAAATGGGTGTTAGGACTTTGAGGATATGATCCGAGTTAGAGGCACTCTTCTCCAGCAGGGACAAAATTGCAGCTGAAATGTTTTCCAATTTAGTAAATGTATACGTTAGCCCCCCTGATCCTGCAATTTTCATTTTTAGACAATGAAAACGCGGAATTCCCTACCCGGTTATCACAGGGCATAGATAAATCATGAAAATCTGAAGTCAAAGAGAATTTAGTAGGTGTACTGCTATACATAATTGGCATGTGTAAATGAACTCCTGCTTGAGGAGACAATATTTCCTTATTCAGATGGGGGTCTATAACCAAACATTGAGCACCCGATTTTTCTAACTGCTTCAGTCGTTCAGCGTTCTTTTCCCGTTGAATGGCAATATCCGGAAGAGTGAGGTCTTCTGTTTTTGTCTGCCCATTAAGTTCACTTTGGACTTTCTGACGTTCACTTTTAGGAGAAAAGTCACTTCTTTTTATTGATGAGCAGTCTAGTAAACTCCTTTGAGATACACTTACATTGTCATGTACTCTTTCAAAAAGGGTTATCAAATCTGCTAGTGGAGAAAGAGGGGTGACGTCCTCACTTTTGCCACCCTTACTCTGCGTGGAAACTGCCACCTCATTCCTAGATAGAGCCAATTCCATCTCCAAACCCGAATTTTTCTCCTCCCCTTCTTGATATGACACAACAGCTCGACTTACAATAGATGGGGCGCTACATTGCCTACGTCCCCATTAGAATTCTGTATTATTATTACAGGAAAGAGTGCTTCTGGTCTTGATATATGGCTATCTACTCCATTCTCAGCAATTATTTCGGAGTCCATTATCACCTCCATTGAATTCTCCTCATTTCCCACAACTCCAAGTTCTTCATTATTTTGGCCTGTTCCACTCTTAAAACTTCTTCCCTTTTTAGAGCACATTGATGATATTGATGGGTATGATTTTAAAAGAGTTAGGTGAGCACAAATTCTGTGTCTACGGATTAATTTTTGAGGTTTTGGGGGACTCCACGAATTCTTGTCACTCTTATCACTCTTGACACTATGGTTAATGGCTTCTAGAGGGTATACAGATTTTACTTTAGACTGAGAACGCAATCGCCTGACAGACATTACCATGGCAAAAGAGATTATCACCACTTAAACTTAAAGTTCCTCCAGCTAGAGATGTGACAAGGCTAGCAGGAGAGAGCAATTCGTTCCAAGAGAAAGGATAACAGAATGATAACTGAATGATGTGAAGCACCGCCTTAGGACAGATTTTAAGTGGCGTTATGTCCGCCACGGAGTATTCCTCAGATAGCCCCCAGATACCTCCGCAGAACCCCACGGCTATTCACGTGACACCTTACCCGAGGCCTGGGCGATTCAGCGGTAGCCCAATCTGAGCCGCACGCCGACCCCCATCTGGCAACTTGGACTATGGTGACTATGGTGACCGTGGTAGACTTCTCGGGTCGGAGGAAGCACTTGGAGATTAAAATTATAACCAGCGCACACCACCCTAAATATTGTACAAGACTTATGTCCGGATTGTATCTGAGATTAATCAATAACTGCTCCCAGTATCCAAAACAGGCAAAACATAAGACACCTGAGTCACCAAGGTCCAAGTCCAAGGTCCACAGGTCCACAATCCACAATCCACAGTCCGACAATCAAAGGTAGATATAGAACCAGGCAGTTTCACCCATAGAAGCCACTTCAGGAGCAGACTGGTGCGTGGCTGTACGTACGCGACGAGCCGCGGGGCCCTTGCTCCACCACCGAGCCCCCGCCTCGCTCCGCTTTCTGCATGCACTCACGACACTTCACAGCGCTCTCTGCGTGCTGCGGCTGGCAGCTGGCTGCTGGTAGTGAGGGCGGGTGCGGGAGCAACTGACAGCCGGCACGACTCGGGGGTCTCAGGGGCGGCGGCTGGCAGCCTGTCTCCTACAGAGTTCGGGGCTCGGAGCCGGGAGGTCACTCAGGGGCTCTGTGGCTCTGTAGCTCGGGGCTTAGCTCGGCGGTTACTCAAGGGAAGGAGTGATGAACCGCACTTCACTGCGCCGCCTCAGGGGAGCTGCTGCTGCTCGTTCTCTTGTGGTTTCTCGAGGGGATTCCTTCTGAGCTCCAGCGCTGCAGACCGCACCTGCTGCTTTTGCCGCTTCTCTCTCTTGCGGCACTCTCGAGCGGGCAGTCAACTGGAAACTCTGGACTGAAGCCTCAAATTCTTCTTGGGGCGAGGGCCCAGGGCGCAGGGCGCCAAGCGCCTAGCACTGTGCTTAGCCCACCCCCTGATCGCTCTCACCTGTGGGTTGGCAAGTGCACTTGCGGTCGGCCGGCGGGCTCCTGCAGGCTCTGGGGAGGCTCTGGAGAGTAGCCGGGCTCTGGAGAGTAGCCGGGCTCTGGATTGACCTCGAGCCTCCCGCCGAAGCCGGTGCTGATTTTCGGCGGATATCATCGCAGTTGTCTCCGCGACGGGGGGCTCGGACCCCGGGGCAGAGGGAAAGGGAGGTCTTCCGGCAATCAGCTGGCAGCGCAAATGCAAATGCAACGCCAGACACCGAAACGCTGAACTGCAGCCCGCTCCTCTCAGCTCAGCTCTGCTCGCCCACTGCAGCTACTCCGCTCCGCCTCTTCCGCCTCGCCTCTTCCGCCTCTCAATCCCTGATGCTTACTATTTTTATTGAAAAGACACCACACAAGGTATATATCAAATATATATGTATTTATTCTAAACACAACCCCTCAGCACTCTTTATGAGGTCAGAGGTCAAAGTACATTACAAGATTCTAGGGGCGTCACAAACCATATACTAAAGAAGTGGTATAAGATCCGGGTGAGGATTGGAAAGTAGGCCTAGGGCATAAGGAATCGCTGGGGCTACACTAAACAACCAAAGATTAGGAAGTAGGAGGCCCATGGGAGACGCGTGCAGTGTCTAAACACAGCCACGGGTTACCATTGACTTATAATGGAGAACGAAGAAGTTACAAAGTTACTGTTTAAGGACACTTCCGGATGGACTACGGTAAAACCCCTTTAGACTAGGACACTTCGAGAGTCAATACCCACGGGAGCACCGGAGTACTCTTGTTACCTCACCCAGGGAAGTCGGGTGCATAGGTGCCTTTTCGTGTCGGGGTTCGTCATCGTTTTCTATGGAGACCTGTAAAGAAGTGCTGCAGGCGACCAGAGGAGAAGTGTCAGGGTGGATCCAAGGGTGGATCGAAGATCTGTAGAACCCGAAAGCAGAGGGGACAGAGTCTGGCTCACTAGCCAGTGACCAGGAAGGTACCAGGAAGGAACCAGGCAATGTCGGGTGCTTTCGAAGTGAAGACGGTGAGCTTGTCTCTTCAGCCACGTGGTTCAGGAATCAGGAGGCATCGATGATGACCAGGCACTGGATTTGAGCTGTCTCACAAATGATCTAGATGACAGCGGTGTCGGTATCCGGATTGGACCCAACAAGCCTTGGCAGCCGCAACCCACGCCGAATGTCAAGATTGGCTCTGCTGCAGACCAGCAAGGTCTGGGGCACTTCTCCTTTTCAGGGAAGTTGGAGCAAGCTTCGAGCAACCAGGAAAGCACGTTAAGTTGTAAAAAAGGTCTTCCAGGGGCTCACTAGCCAACGGACTAGGAACTGGGAAGACGCGTCGAGATGAAATGCAAAAGCGGGGCCCACGGAACACTCGTGGAGTGTGCGGGCTTCAGCTTCAGTGCAAATCGTGCTTGGGTCTGGGGCTTCAAGTACCCCAATGCACAACTGCGAGTTACCTCAGGAGTCGGTACAGTAAGCAAAATGCAGGTTGATCAGGAGTTCCGTCCCACATCTCTCGTGTCTGCCACGGGTCTCAGCTTCGCTGTGGATGTGGGTCGGGTCAGAGAAGTCTGGATGTCCAGTTCCTGTGTTGCAGCCTCTTCGGGATCGGCGGGAGCATCGAGGTTGCTAGCCGGCAAAGTTACTTGTGGTGCCTGTTTGAACAGGGTGGTCACTGCTTGACCACAAGGGAGATGTCCTCAGTCTTCCAGTCGGTATGGATTTTCGAAGTTCCGGGATTTCAGCATCAAGATGTCATCCAGGTGAATCTAAAGTCCTAGGGACACAGCTCCTATACTTATATTGAGTTAGGGGGCTCAACTACCTGCTCGGTCCCTCCTATGGGTGGACCAGGGGGGGGGGGGGTACACCCCCTTC
The DNA here is from genome assembly GCF_964261635.1 of Lissotriton helveticus. NCBI lineage: Eukaryota > Metazoa > Chordata > Amphibia > Caudata > Salamandridae > Lissotriton > Lissotriton helveticus. The sequence continues at coordinate 33,499 of NW_027611723.1, read as the reverse complement.
CCTTTGTACAGTTTCACGTCAGAGCTGGGGCTTGCGCCCCAGCAACCAGTTTGAATTGAGCTATGCATGGAGCCCCTTGTGTGCCCCAGGCAGTGTCTGAAAAAGCATTTCTGAATGCAACCCTCCCTGCCCAAATACACTAAAGCCTGTCTGGAGAGGTGCTGGCACCTCCCCTGACAGGAAACCTATTGTCCAGGCCTCCCCTGCCAGAGTTTGTCCAGCAGCAGGAGGACAGACTTGTGTCTGTGGCAGCAGCATCCATTTTGTGATGCTGGGGATCTGTTTAATTTTAACCGGGAGTACCAGTAACTACATGTCTTCTCCCTCTAGAAGGGTGAAATGCTACCCCCGCCGCCAGGATTGGCGGGGGGTAGTATTCCAAAGTGTTTGACACCTTACACAACATGTTTTGATAAAGCCAAACCAAAGTTAGCATTAACCGCTAGGATTATAATGCACTTAAGAGTATATGGTATGGCTATATCATAAAACAGCTATAAGGAGATGGTTCCGAAAGGGATGTATGACGATACAACGCACACTTTTACAACGCACACCTTTACAACGCATTTTTTACAACGCAACATCCATTACAACGCACACTTTTACAACGCATACCATTACAACGCATTCTTTAAAAATACCTTTACAATGCATTCCACTACAACGCATACTACATTTACAACGCATACCATTACAACGCATTACATTACATTGCAATTAAGGTAAATGTTGGATCGTGTAGGGGTTAAAATTACTATTCTAACTCCAGGGGGTGCAACAGTAGGGTAGGTTTTGGATAGTGTAGGGGTAAAAATTACTATTCTAACTCCAGGGGGTGCAACAGTAGGGTAAGTGTTGGATGGTAATTGTATGCGTTGTAATGGTATGCGTTGTAATAACTGAGTTGTAATGACATGCGTTGTAGTGGTGTGCGATGTAGTGTCATGCGTTGTAATGACTGCGTTGTAAAAACATGCATTGTAATGGATTTTACGTTGTAAAAGTTGCGTTGTAATGGTAGTGCGTTGTAAAAGTTGCGTTGTAAAGGTTGTTTCCCTTCTGAAAGCTGCAGAGGGGCTAAGCTCATGCTAGAGCACCCTCTCACATAAAACCAAGCACTCTGCCTCCAGGATTGTCAAGGACTACCATAGGAGTGGCTTTTAAGTGTATATGTGTCTATATATATGTATGGATGTAGGTATACTATATCCCAGTTAGGGGTGTTTACACCACCTTACCCAGGTTGCAATTGCAGACCTGTGGTGTCAGTTTGGAGGGCGGGCCAGGGGTGGTATAACTCATGCTGCAGCCCCTGGTAGGCCTTGAATGCACCTTTGCCCTGGGTACCTATGTTACACTATACAGGGGCTCACAGAGGTGACCCAATACCCAATCAGGTATGTACCTAAAGTACATGGTAACAATTTAGAGAGAGAATAGCTGGGCTGTGGTGCTGATCAGCAGGCCCACAGCCAGTCTAGAGTCGAAAAACCAGTGAAACACAGCAAAAGGTGGGGGTGACCATAGGAAGCAGACCCTGCTCTCCTACAGCAGCGCCACAAGTCTTCTTGCTGGGCTGCCCTACGCCAATGTGAAAGGACCGACCGGAATTCACCTTATTTATGAAATATGGTGCATTCTTGTCCTTTCCCCTTGTGTTGGCGCACAAACTGCTGCCTAGCGCCATCAGAGGCAGGATTTTTTTTGTGCAGGAAGGGGCCCCAATCCAGAGAGGGGTTTGCCTTGTTCTATGTGAGCTGCATTCTGCCTGCTGTGTGGCGGCGTAAGGTGTCGGCGCTGTCCCGGGTTTACAGGGTTTTGTAAATCGGGGGCAGCGTCAAAATCTGTGGGTGTGGCGTGGGAACACCCACCGCAACGCCCGTGGAACGCCCACCACAACGCCCATGGAACGCCCACCGCAACACCTATGGAACGCCCACCGCAACGCCCATGGAACGCCCGCCGCAGCGCCCATGGAACACCCACCGCAACGCCCATGGAACGCCCACCGCAACGCCCATGGAACGCCCACCGCAACGCCCATGGAACACCCACCGCAACGCCCATGGAACACCCACCGCAACGCCCATGGAACACCCACCGCAACGCCCATGGAACGCCTACTTGACGCAGAGTAAGGCAACGCAGCAACTTGCACTTCTGTGTTTTACTCCATATCTAGGAGGCCGTGCACAGCCATGCGGGGTGACTTTGCGTCGCACATAGATATGATTGAGACGCTTGCGCTTCCGAAAGTGACGCTCTAGCGGCACAAGCGTCTCATAAATAGGCCCCAAAATATTTTGCTTGGTTTTAGAACTTTCTCAATTAGGTAGCTACATATGAAATATTGGTTCGCTTAAATTAAAAATACATTTTCAAAGGATGTTACTCAGTGGGAAATGCACTGTAGATCAATATGAAACCTCGATTAGTTAATGCACTGCAGAGGTCTGTGTGTAACCAGAGCCACAGATCTACACTTGGTTGGTGCAGTGGAGAATAGTGACGTCACAGGCTGTGAATGCATACGCCATTATTTTATAATATTTTAGGATACAATGGAGCTTCCAAAATGTAGATTTTAGTAATACCAGTACATAAGGAATGCAATTTTGTTTCTTGCATAGCTGTCCCTTCAACCCTCTCAGGGGTACTAAGCACTGTGTAAATACAGTTACAATGAACCCCTTCCGTGCTGGCGTCGGCCAACGGCCGTCGCGAGCACTACCTGTGTGTGCTGCGCACGGGCGTTGGCTGACGCAGCCCCACCCGCTCCACTGCGGAATTGCCGCGGCGGTGAACGGGTTAAAAGCATGACTCCACAGCCCAGGTATTAACACCTCCTACTGCACTGAAAAAGCCCCAAATCTTTACCGTCACAATGTTTGGAGTGATTATCGCTCCCAAGCACCCTTCACATTGGCAGATTAGCTCATAGCTGCATTTGCATTTCATTCAGCCAAGCGGGCACCTGGTGTGAGGATTGTTTGACCTCTGACCTCACAGGAGACACAATTAACAGCAGCAGAAGCATTTCACCCATCAGAATAAAGCCTCCCTGACTGGTGTCTTTATCCAAAAGGAAAAGCACATTTTGGAAGAAGTGAGGCCTGGAAATGTGCGACCCCCTTTCCATGACTCCAGGGCCCCCCTTGGGGTCGCCCCCCACAGATTGACGTCCAGGGTAGGGTAGGAGCTCCCACCACAGGCTGTGCCCGCGGGGTTTGGCCCCTGTCATGCCATGTGTGACAATGGACCGCGAGAATCTGCGCTGGGGCTTCGGACCCGGAGAGCACAGAGGCCAGCAGCACGGGTGCGGTTCAGTGCTGCACACTCACTGCACAGTGTCTCACTGCATGCCAGGCTCCTGTGCCCTCTCTGTGCCCTCTTCCTGTGCCCTCTTCTCCTGTCCTTTCCTCTCCCCCCTCCTCCAGCACACAGGGCCGCAGCACGGGTGCGGTTCACAGCTGCACACTCACTGCACAGTGAGACACTGTCACTGCACTCCAGACTCCTGTGCCCCTCCCTGTGCCCTCTTCTCCTGTTCTTTCCTCTCCTGCCCCCACCTACTGTCCTTGTGCACAGCACACAGGGCCGCAGCATGGGTGCGGTTCAGTGCTGCACTCACTGCACAGTGTCTCACTGCATGTCAGGCTCCTGTGCCCTCCTCCTGTGCCCCCTTCTCCTGTGTCCTCCTCCTGTGCCCTCTTCTCTTGTCCTTTCCTCTCCTGCCCCCTCCAGCACACAGGGCAGCAGCACGGGTGCGGTTCAGTGCTGCACAGTGTCTCACTGCATGCCAGGCTCCTGTGCCCTCTCTGTGCCCTCTTCCTGTGCCCTCTTCTCCTGTCCTTTCCTCTCCTGCCCCCTCCAGCACACAGGGCAGCAGCACGGGTGCGGTTCAGTGCTGCACCATCACTGCACAGTGTCTCACTGCATGCCAGGCTCCTGTGCCCTCTCTGTGCCCTCTTCCTGTGCCCTCTTCTCCTGTCCTTTCCTCTCCTGCCCCCTCCAGCACACAGGGCAGCAGCACGGGTGCGGTTCAGTGCTGCACACTCACTGCACAGTGTCTCACTGCATGCCAGGCTCCTGTGCCCTCTCTGTGCCCTCTTCCTGTGCCCTCTTCTCCTGTTATTTCCTCTCCTGCCCCCTCCTTCTGTCCTTGTGCACAGCACACAGGGCCGCAGCACGGGTGCGGTTCAGTGCTGCACACTCACTGCACAGTGTCTCACTGCATGCCAGGCTCCTGTGCCCTCTCTGTGCCCTCTTCCTGTGCCCTCTTCTCCTGTCCTTTCCTCTCCTGCCCCCTCCAGCACACAGGGCAGCAGCACGGGTGCGGTTCAGTGCTGCACACTCACTGCACAGTCTCTCACTGCATGCCAGGCTCCTGTGCCCTCTCTGTGCCCTCTTCCTGTGCCCTCTTCTCCTGTCCTTTCCTCTCCTGCCCCCTCCAGCACACAGGGCAGCAGCACGGGTGCGGTTCAGTGCTGCACACTCACTGCACAGTGTCTCACTGCATGCCAGGCTCCTGTGCCCTCTCTGTGCCCCCTCCCTGTGCCCTCTTCTCCTGTCCTTTCCTCTCCTGCCCCCTCCAGCACACAGGGCAGCAGCACGGGTGCGGTTCAGTGCTGCACAGTGTCTCACTGCACGCCAGGCTCCTGTGCCCTCTCTGTGCCCTCTTCTCCTGTGCCCTCTTCTCCTGTCCTTTCCTCTCCCCCCTCCTCCAGCACACAGGGCAGCAGCACGGGTGCGGTTCAGTGCTGCACACTCACTGCACAGTGTCTCACTGCATGCCAGGCTCCTGTGCCCTCTCTGTGCCCTCTTCCTGTGCCCTCTTCTCCTGTCCTTTCCTCTCCCCGCTCCTCCAGCACACAGGGCCGCAGCACGGGTGCGGTTCAGAGCTGCACACTCACTGCACAGTGAGACACTGTCACTGCACTCCAGACTCCTGTGCCCCTCCCTGTGCCCTCTTCTCCTGTCCTTTCTTCTCCTGACCCCCCCCCCTCCCAGCACACAGGGCTGCAGCACGGATGCGGTTCAGAGCTGCACACTCACTGCACAGTGAGACACTGTCACTGCACTCCAGACTCCTGTGCCCCTCCATGTGCCCCCTTCTCCTGGCCTTTCCTCTCCTGCCCCCTCCTTCTGTCCTTGTGCACAGCACATATGACCACACGACGTGTACAGTTCAATGCTGCACAGTGTCTCACTGCATGCCAGGCTCCTGTGCCCTCTCTTTGCCCTCTCCCTGTGCCCTCTTCTCCTGTTCTTTCCTCTCCCCCCTCCTCCAGCACACAGGGCAGCAGCACGGGTGCGGTTCAGTGCTGCACACTGGTAGGGTGTTGAAATATCGATTACAAAAATATAGTTGACAAAAATATAGTTGTAAAAATATCGTTTACAAAAATATCGACACCCTATACCTAAACAGGTAAGTACATAAATATCGACTCAAAAATATCGTTGTAATAAATATCGATGTAAAAAATATCGAATTTTTAAATTATTTAAAATTACATTCAATATTAAATAAATATAAGTACTATTAACAAAATACATTACATTACTTTTATTTTTTGACTATTGAAAACAAATTAACTACACTTTTTCATTATAAACTTAATAAATGTGTACATATACATATATTTAACACATTACTTTATATAACAACAATAATTAATACATATAATTAAAATATAAAATATATTATTAAATAAAACATTTGATAGCAAAGGGGTAAAAATTACTATTCCCACTCCAGAGGGTGCAACAGTAGGGAAAGCGTTGGATAGCGTAGAGGTAAAAATTACTATTCCCACTCCAGAGGGTGCAACAGTAGGGAAAGCGTTGGATAGCGTAGGGGTAAAAATTACTATTCCCACTCCAGAGGGTGCAACAGTAGGGAAAGCATTGGATAGCGTAGGGGTAAAAATTACTATTCCCACTCCAGAGGGTGCAACAGTAGGGAAAGCGTTGGATAGCGTAGGGGTAAAAATTACTATTCCCACTCCAGAGGGTGCAACAGTAGGGAAAGCGTTGGATAGCGAAGGGGTTTAAATTACTATTCCCACTCCAGAGGGTGCAACAGTAGGGAAAGCATTGGATAGCGTAGGGGTAAAAATTACTATTCCCACTCCAGAGGGTGCAACAGTAAGGAAAGCGTTGGATAGCGTAGGGGTTTAAATTACTATTCCCACTCCAGAGGGTGCAACAGTAGGGAAAGCATTGGATAGCGTAGGGGTTTAAATTACTATTCCCACTCCAGAGGGTGCAACAGTAGGGAAAGCGTTGGATAGCGTAGGGGTAAAAATTACTATTCCCACTCCAGAGGGTGCAACAGTAGGGAAAGCGTTGGATAGCGTAGGGGTAAAAATTACTATTCCCACTCCAGAGGGTGCAACAGTAGGGAAAGCGTTGGATAGCGAAGGGGTTTAAATTACTATTCCCACTCCAGAGAGTGCAACAGTAGGGAAAGCGTTGGATAGCGTAGGGGTAAAAATTACTATTCCCACTCCAGAGGGTGCAACAGTAGGGAAAGCATTGGATAGTGTAGGGGTAAAAAGTTACTAAATGTATTTACAATGTTTAAAAATTAACAAATCTTTATTTTTATTTAATTAATCATTAATTAAATAATTATTACATTAAAATGTAATTAATTCACTACTTTTTCACTTAAAAATTCAACTACACACACCTAAAATTATTTAAACAATTAACATAATTAATTTAATAATTATTCAATTAAAATGTAATTAATTCACTACTTTTTCACTTAAAAATTCAACTACACACACCTAAAATTAATTAAACAATTAACATAATTAATTTAATAATTATTCAATTAAAATGTAATTAATTCACTACTTTTTCACTTAAATATTCAACTACACACACCTAAAATTAATTAAACAATTAACATAATTAATTTACATAATTATTAATCAATTAACTAATTGAAATTAATTAACTATTATTGATTACACTATTTATATTCAATTAACACATTCATTAATCAATTATTTTATTATATTTAAATTACTTCCCACCCTACTCCCCTATAAACCCACAACCCGCTACGGAACTATTAACACTAAATTCAACATAAAATACGGTATTAACTAATAAAATACTACAAAAAATACTACTTTGACAACCAATACTCATTAAAAACACTTAATTACTTATTATTATTTAAAAAACGATATTTTTGTAAACTATGTTTTTGTAAACGATATTTATTACAACTATATTAATGTTAACGATATTACTTACCTGTCTGTCGATATTCTTGTCAAACTATATTTTTGTCATCGATATTTCTTCTTGTCGATATTTCTGCGGCGATATTAAGGTTAGTCGATATTTTTACGACGATATTCCCGCTCTGCACCCTGCACACTCACTGCACAGTGTCTCACTGCATGCCAGGCTCCTGTGCCCTCTTCTCCTGTCCTTTCCTCTCCCCCCTCCTCCAGCACACAGGGCAGCAGCACGGGTGCGGTTCAGAGCTGCACACTCACTGCACAGTGAGACACTGTCACTGCACTCCAGACTCCTGTGCCCCTCCCTGTGCCCTCTTCTCCTGTTCTTTCCTCTCCTGACCCCACCTTCTGTCCTTGTGCACAGCACACAGGGCCGCAGCACGGGTGCGGTTCAGAGCTGCACACTCACTGCACAGTGAGACACTGTCACTGCACTCCAGACTCCTGTGCCCCTCCCTGTGCCCTCTTCTCCAGGCCTTTCCTCTCCTGCCCCCTCCTTCTGTCCTTGTGCACAGCACACAGGGCCGCAGCACGGGTGCGGTTCAGAGCTGCACACTCACTGCACAGTGAGACACTGTCACTGCACTCCAGACTCCTGTGCCCCTCCCTGTGCCCTCTTCTCCTGTCCTTTCCTCTCCTGCCCCCTCCTTCTGTCCTTGTGCACAGCACATATGACCACACGACGTGTACAGTTCAATGCTGCACAGTGTCTCACTGCATGCCAGGCTCCTGTGCCCTCTCTGTGCCCTCTTCCTGTGCCCTCTTCTCCTGTCCTTTCCTCTCCTGCCCCCTCCAGCACACAGGGCAGTAGCACGGGTGTGGTTCAGTGCTGCACACTCACTGCACAGTGAGACACTGTCACTGCACTCCAGACTCCTGTGCCCCTCCCTGTGCCCTCTTCTCCTGGCCTTTCCTCTCCTGCCCCCTCCTTCTGTCCTTGTGCACAGCACACAGGGCAGCAGCACGGGTGCGGTTCAGTGCTGCACACTCACTGCACAGTGAGACACTGTCACTGCACTCCAGACTCCTGTGCCCCTCCCTGTGCCCTCTTCTCCTGGCCTTTCCTCTCCTGCCCCCTCCTTCTGTCCTTGTGCACAGCACATATGACCACACGACGTGTACAGTTCAATGCTGCACAGTGTCTCACTGCATGCCAGGCTCCTGTGCCCTCTCTGTGCCCTCTTCCTGTGCCCTCTTCTCCTGTCCTTTCCTCTCCCCCCTCCTCCAGCACACAGGGCAGCAGCACGGGTGCGGTTCAGAGCTGCACACTCACTGCACAGTGAGACACTGTCACTGCACTCCAGACTCCTGTGCCCCTCCCTGTGCCCTCTTCTCCTGTTCTTTCCTCTCCTGACCCCACATTCTGTCCTTGTGCAGAGCACACAGGGCCGCAGCACGGGTGCGGTTCAGTGCTGCACACTCACTGCACAGTGTCTCACTGCATGCCAGGCTCCTGTGCCCTCTCTGTGCCCTCTTCCTGTGCCCTCTACTCCTGTCCTTTCCTCTCCCCCCTCCTCCAGCACACAGGGCAGCAGCACGGGTGCGGTTCAGAGCTGCACACTCACTGCACAGTGAGACACTGTCACTGCACTCCAGACTCCTGTGCCCCTCCCTGTGCCCTCTTCTCCTGGCCTTTCCTCTCCTGCCCCCACCTTCTGTCCTTGTGCACAGCACACAGGGCCGCAGCACGGGTGCGGTTCAGAGCTGCACACTCACTGCACAGTGAGACACTGTCACTGCACTCCAGACTCCTGTGCCCCTCCCTGTGCCCTCTTCTCCTGGCCTTTCCTCTCCCCCCTCCCAGCACACAGGGCCGCAGCACGGGTGCGGTTCAGAGCTGCACACTCACTGCACATTGAGACACTGTCACTGCACTCCAGACTCCTGTGCCCCTCCCTGTGCCCTCTTCTCCTGGCCTTTCCTCTCCTGCCCCCTCCTTCTGTCCTTGTGCACAGCACATATGACCACACGACGTGTACAGTTCAATGCTGCACAGTGTCTCACTGCATGCCAGGCTCCTGTGCCCTCTCTGTGCCCTCTTCCTGTGCCCTCTTCTCCTGTTCTTTCCTCTACTGCCCCCTCCTTCTGTCCTTGTGCACAGCACACAGGACCGCAGCACGGGTGCGGTTCAGTGCTGCACACTCACTGCACAGTGAGACACTGTCACTGCACTCCAGACTCCTGTGCCCCTCCCTGTGCCCTCTTCTCCTGGCCTTTCCTCTCCTGCCCCCTCCTTCTGTCCTTGTGCACAGCACATATGACCACAAGACGTGTACAGTTCAATGCTGCACAGTGTCTCACTGCATGCCAGGCTCCTGTGCCCTCTCTGTGCCCTCTTCCTGTGCCCTCTTCTCCTGTTATTTCCTCTCCTGCCCCCTCCTTCTGTCCTTGTGCACAGCACACAGGGCCGCAGCACGGGTGCGGTTCAGTGCTGCACACTCACTGCACAGTGTCTCACTGCATGCCAGGCTCCTGTGCCCTCTCTGTGCCCTCTTCCTGTGCCCTCTTCTCCTGTCCTTTCCTCTCCCCCCTCCTCCAGCACACAGGGCAGCAGCACGGGTGCGGTTCAGAGCTGCACACTCACTGCACAGTGAGACACTGTCACTTCACTCCAGACTCCTGTGCCCCTCCCTGTGCCCTCTTCTCCTGTTCTTTCCTCTCCTGACCCCACCTTCTGTCCTTGTGCACAGCACACAGGGCCGCAGCACGGGTGCGGTTCAGAGCTGCACACTCACTTCACAGTGAGACACTGTCACTGCACTCCAGACTCCTGTGCCCCTCCCTGTGCCCTCTTCTCCTGGCCTTTCCTCCCCTGCCCCCTCCTTCTGTCCTTGTGCACAGCACATATGACCACACGACGTGTACAGTTCAATGCTGCACAGTGTCTCACTGCATGCCAGGCTCCTGTGCCCTCTCTGTGCCCTCTTCCTGTGCCCTCTTCTCCTGTCCTTTCCTCTCCCCCCTCCTCCAGCACACAGGGCAGCAGCACGGGTGCGGTTCAGAGCTGCACACTCACTGCACAGTGAGACACTGTCACTGCACTCCAGACTCCTGTGCCCCTCCCTGTGCCCCCTTCTCCTGGCCTTTCCTCTCCTGCCCCCTCCTTCTGTCCTTGTGCACAGCACATATGACCACACGACGTGTTCAGTTCAATGCTGCACAGTGTCTCACTGCATGCCAGGCTCCTGTGCCCTCTCTGTGCCCTCGTCCTGTGCCCTCTTCTCCTGTTCTTTCCTCTCCTGACCCCACCTTCTGTCCTTGTGCACAGCACACAGGGCCGCAGCATGGGTGCGGTTCAGAGCTGCACACTCACTGCACAGTGAGACACTGTCACTGCACTCCAGACTCCTGTGCCCCTCCCTGTGCCCTCTTCTCCTGTTCTTTCCTCTCCTGACCCCACCGTCTGTCCTTGTGCACAGCACACAGGGCCGCAGCACGGGTGCGGTTCAGAGCTGCACACTCACTGCACAGTGAGACACTGTCACTGCACTCCAGACTCCTGTGCCCCTCCCTGTGCCCTCTTCTCCTGTTCTTTCCTCTCCTGACCCCACCTTCTGTCCTTGTGCACAGCACACAGGGCCGCAGCACGGGTGCGGTTCAGAGCTGCACACTCACTGCACAGTGAGACACTGTCACTGCACTCCAGACTCCTGTGCCCCTCCCTGTGCCCTCTTCTCCTGTTCTTTCCTCTCCTGCCCCCTCCTTCTGTCCTTGTGCACAGCACACAGGAAAGCAGCACGGGTGCGGTTCAGTGCTGCACACTCACTGCACAGTGAGACACTGTCACTGCACTCCAGACTCCTGTGCCCCTCCCTGTGCCCCCTTCTCCTGGCCTTTCCTCTCCTGCCCCCTCCTTCTGTCCTTGTGCACAGCACATATGACCACACGACGTGTACAGTTCAATGCTGCACAGTGTCTCACTGCATGCCAGGCTCCTGTGCCCTCTCTGTGCCCTCGTCCTGTGCCCTCTTCTCCTGTTCTTTCCACTCCTGACCCCACCTTCTGTCCTTGTGCACAGCACACAGGGCCGCAGCACGGGTGCGGTTCAGAGCTGCACACTCACTGCACAGTGAGACACTGTCACTGCACTCCAGACTCCTGTGCCCCTCCCTGTGCCCTCTTCTCCTGTTCTTTCCTCTCCTGACCCCACCTTCTGTCCTTGTGCACAGCACCCAGGGCCTTTCCTCTCCTGCCCCCTCCTTCTGTCCTTGTGCACAGCACACAGGGCCGCAGCACGTGTGCGGTTCAGTGCTGCACACTCACTGCACAGTGTCTCACTGCATGCCAGGCTCCTGTGCCCTCTCTGTGCCCTCGTCATGTGCCCTCTTCTCCTGTTCTTTCCTCTCCTGCCCCCTCCTTCTGTCCTTGTGCACAGCACACAGGGCAGCAGCACGGGTGCGGTTCAGAGCTGCACACTCACTGCACAGTGAGACACTGTCACTGCACCCCAGACTCCTGTGCCCCTCCCTGTGCTCTCTTCTCCTGGCCTTTCCTCTCCTGCCCCCTCCTTCTGTCCTTGTGCACAGCACATATGACCACACGACGTGTACAGTTCAATGCTGCACAGTGTCTCACTGCATGCCAGGCTCCTGTGCCCTCTCTGTGCTGTTAGACGGACCGGGAGGGTCGGCCGAGGATAAGGGGAGAGGTCTCCGGGGAGAGCCGTCTCCAGTGAATCGTACAGACAAGTAACTCCCCCCCCACAGACGGACACCACACAATGATAAAGTTCAACGATGCTTTATAGGCAATTCTTCAAGTACGGTAGAATGGTACAAGGAGGTCTGGACTCAGGGGTCCCCTCTATTCTGGTCTCTGTTTGGGGAAAGGGTAGCGGGACAGTCTTGTTACCAAAGAGATGGAAATAGCTCTCAATCCTCGAGCTCGGTGGTGTAGATGAACGGGCCGCGGCGGAGCCAGCAGGTCCCGGGATGGATGAAGGACGACGACGGTCCGCGGCAGAGCCAGCAGGTCCCGATGAAGGTGGTGGTTACAAACGGTCCGCGGCCACGCCAGCAGGTCCCGACGACGATGAAGGATAGGGTGGTTCCCAAAGCCGCGGCAGCGCCAGCAGGCAAGACGAGGGTGCACAAGACAGAGCTATGGCAGCGCCAGTAGTCCGTCAAGGATGAGTTCTTCTTTGCGTCTCTCGACTCCAAGATACAACTGCCGTCTGGCTCTGGAGCTGTCCCAGTTATAGGGCTGGTGTGCTTTGATGTCCGGACCCTCGCACTTGGAGGTCGGAAGGTCCGGGATGAGGGGGTTCAGACACCCAGCAGGGGGGTGGAGCCAGCGCCCGGGGAGGCGATGGGCGAGCGGTACTTGGCGGGGGAGAGCCATCGACACCTCTTGCTCCCATTGACTGACCAAGTAGCCCGCTCACCTCCTGGGTGGATGTTGGTGCCGGAATGTCTGAGGCCTGGCCGGGCCCAGGGTTGAGGTCGATCGGGGGCCAGGCGGCCTCGTGGTGGAGTGTCCAAGATGGCGCCCAGGATGGGCGCGCAGGCCGGTAGTGGGTCGGCCTACGCGGTCAACAGGTTCGAGTGTAGGGGTCCCTGCGGGGACGGTGGACGTGCAATGGTGGTGTGTGGTACTTGCGTGGCTGGTTCGGGCCTGGTTGGGCCGGGGGAGAGCGGCCCTTCATGTGGCCTGTCCAACATGCGTCCCCCCCAGCTGAAGGCGGGGAGAGTTACCCATTCTCTTGGGGACTCTTCTCGTCGAGGCGGAAGAACCGGGACAGGCCATCTGCGTTGGCGTGATCTGGCCCAGGCCGATGTTCAACTGTGAAGTCCATCCCTTGTAGGGAGATGGACCAGCGTAGTAACTTCGGGTTTTCCCCCCGCATCTGCATCAGCCACTGCAGGGGTCGGTGGTCGGTCTGTACCCGAAAGGGTGTGCCAAAAAGGTAGGGCCGGAGCTTCTTGAGGGCCCATACCACCGCAAAGGCCTCCCTCTCTATGGTGCTCCAGCGTTGTTCCCGTGGTAGGAGTCGCCGGCTGATGAAGGCCACCGGCTGATCATGGCCTTCGGTGTTCACTTGAGACAGGACTGCCCCAATGCCATGGTCGGAGGCATCCGTCTGGACGATGAACTCCCGGCTGTAGTCGGGGGCCTGGAGCACAGGGGCGGAGCACATGGCGGCTTTCAATTGTTCAAATGCAGCTTGACACTCTGGGGTCCAGTTGACTTTCTGGGGCTGATTTTTTGACGTGAGCTCTGTGAGGGGCCTCACGATAGTACCATAGTCTTTCACGAACCTTCGGTAATAGCCCGTGAGGCCCAGGAAGGCCCGTACCTCGGTCTGGGTAATGGGGGGCTGCCAGGACTGGATGGCGGCAATTTTTAGCTGCAGAGGGGCCACCAGGCCGCTTCCCACCTGGTGCCCGAGGTAGGTTACAGACCCTTGCCCAATTTGACATTTGCTGGCCTTGATCGTGAGGCCAGCTTGCTGAAGGGCGTGCAGCACTGCTCGGAGGTGGCGGAGGTGCTCGGACCACTGGTTGCTGTATACAGCGATGTCGTCTAGGTAGGCGGCGCTGAATCCTTCGAGCCCCGCCAGGACATGATTGACGAGTCGTTGGAATGTTGCTGGGGCATTCTTCATGCCGAAGGGCATGACTGTGAAATGGTAATGGCCATCGGGAGTGGAGAAGGCAGAACGTTCTTGTGCCCGGGGTGTGAGGCCGATTTGCCAGTAGCCCGCCGTCAGGTCAAAGATACTGAGGTAGCGGGCAGCTCCCATGCGGTCGATTAGTTCATCTGCCCGGGGGATGGGATGTGCGTCTGTCCTGGTGACCGCATTCAAGCCCCGGTAGTCGACGCAGAACCGGAGTTCTGGTGTGGTGCCGGGGGCAGCTGCTTTGGGGACCAGTACTACAGGGCTGGCCCAGGGGCTGTCTGAGGGCTCGATGACCCCGAGCGTGAGCATTTTGGCTACTTCCTCCTGGATGCAGGCCCGTACCCGATCTGGCACGCGGTAGGCCCGGTGGCGGATAGGGGGGCTGTCCCCCGTGTCCACATCGTGCGTACACCAGGAAGTGACACCTGGGGTGAGGGAGAACAGGCTGGCGAATTGTGACAGGAGAACTTGGCACTCCTGGCGTTGCTCTCGGGTGAGGGCCTCTGAGAGTCGGACCCCCTCTACGGAACCATCTTTCTCCCGCGTTCGTAGGAGGTCCGGGAGGGGCTCGGAGTCCTCTTCAGCCCCATTGTCTGTGGCCATCAGGAGGCTGAGTTCTGTCCGTACAAAGTGCGGTTTCAGTCTGTTAGCGTGGAGGACCCGGAGGGGGTTCCGGGAAGATTCCAAGTCGATGAGGTAGGTAGCCGGACCCTTGCGCTCGACCACTTTGAAGGGCCCTGTCCACTTGTCTTGTAGGGCGCAGGGTTCGGTGGGGGACATCACCCATACCTGCTGCCCAGGTTCAAATTCGATGGAGGAGGCATTCCGGTCATACCACCTTTTCATGTCCTCTTGACTGGCCTCTAGGTTGGCTTTTGCTAGTCCTCGGAATCGCCGGGTCTGGTTGCGGAGTGTTAGGAGGTAGCGAAAAACATCTGGTGGGTTCTTTAGAGGGGGCATCTCCCAGCCTTCCTTAACTAGGCTGAGCGGCCCGCGCACGGGGTGCCCATATAGCAGTTCAAATGGGCTGAAGCCCAGGGACTTCTGGGGGACCTCTCGATATGCGAAGAGGAGGCACGGCAGCAGCACATCCCACTGGCGACGGAGGGGCTCTTCCAACCCCCCGATCATCCCTTTGAGCGTGCGGTTGAACCGCTCAACGAGGCCGTTTCCTTGAGGGTGATAGGGGGTCGTGAACCGGTAGGTAACCCCGCACTGTTGCCAGAGAGATTTCATATATTTCGAAATAAAGTTCGTGCCTCTGTCACTGACGACCTCCCGGGGGAAGCCCACCCGGGAGAAGATCCCCATCAGAGCCCGGCCGACTACCGGGGCTGTCACAGTCCGCAGGGGAACAGCCTCCGGGTAGCGGGTGGCGTGGTCCACTAGCACCAGGATGAATCGATGGCCTTGTTTTGTGCGCGGGTCCAGGGGCCCTACGATATCGATTCCGACCCTTTCGAACGGGGTGGTGACCACGGGAAAAGGTTGCAGGGGGGCTTTCAGTTTGCGGCCGCTCTTCCCACTGGCTTGGCACGTGGGGCAAGATCGGCAATGCTGGTGTACATTGTCCCTCATTTTGGGCCAGAAGAAGTGGGTCACCAGGCGGCTATAGGTTTTGTCTTGACCCAAGTGTCCTGCCAGGGGGACATCGTGGGCCAGGTTTAGCAGGAAGTCTCTAAAACGGAGGGGTACCACTAGGACTCGGCTGGCCCCCAGCTCCGCGATTCTTTGCTCACTGTACAGCAGATCATTGTCCCAGTAGACCCAGTGAGTTCCGGAGGTATCCCCTGCGCTTTGGGCTAGCGCTTGCTGGCGGAGTCCCTCGAGGGAGGGACAGGTCTTTTGTTCTTGGCGAAATTGTTCTTGCGTGGGCCCCCCCTCTTGAGGCCACTGGTCGAGGTTAGCGAGGTCTGGAGGTTGAGCTGGTTCGGGGGGGACGTCACGGTCGGTGGTTTCGGCGGGGGCGACCGGAGGCGGTGGCGCCGGCCATTCGAGTTCCTCTGGGCGGGTGTTGGCACGGGCGGTCATGGACCGGGTGGTGACGCACGCCCAGTCCGGGACGCCCAGCATCCCCAGGTGCTCTTTTCGTTCGACTGCTGCCCATGGAGAGCTTTCCAGGTCATTACCCAGGAGGCAGTCTACGGGGGCATCATCTCGGACCGTCACCTTCAACATGCCGGAGACCCCTCCCCATTCGAAGGGGACGCAGGCCATCCGACACAGACTTTCTGAGTTATCGGCTGAACGTACAGGGCAGAGAATGTTTGGTAAGTATTGTTCGGGGGTCACCAGGTGACAGCGGACGGCTGTTACGCTGGCCCCAGTGTCACGAAGGGCTTCAGCCCAGCGTCCATTGATGCCCACCCATTGGCTGTACTTCTGGGTATTAGCGGGTAGGGGGACCCGCGGGACCATGTCTCTCCCCCCTAGGCAGGCGAGAGCCATGGCGGCTGGCTCCCATTCTTGGTGTTCCTGTTCATATTCTTCTTGTTCCTCTGAGATCTGTTCCTCCCCCAGAGCAGCAGCGGCTACTTGGCGGGGTCTTGGGCTCTGGTACTGGGGGCAGTTTGGGTCGTTTGCATAGTGTCCGACTCGTTGGCATCGATGGCAGGTAACATTGGCTCGATGTCCCGGTCGCGCTGGGGTGCTGCCCCGGTTGGCCGGGGGGGTGGGGCTGGTAGTGAGGGTGACCGGAGCGTTGCTTCTTCCGCGTCCTTGGCCTCCACCTCCTCGGGGACGGTGCTGACCATTGTTGTTCCGGTTCTGTTCGGAGGGCCCATTTCGACTCACTCTGGTGATCTCCCACCGGTCTGCTTCAGCTGCGAGCTGCCGGGGATCCGTTAACTTGCTGTCGAGGAGGTGCTGACGAAGTTCAATGAAGCAATTGTTCGACAGATGCTCCCATACCATAAGATTGAACAGTTGTTCGTAGGTTGTGACCCTGCTTCCTTTGATCCAGCCCTCGAAGGCTCGGCTAAAGTAATTGACATAGTCCACCCAAGTTGTACCTGGGATGCGGGTGCAGTCTCGGAACCTCTGACGGTACATCTCGGGTGTGAGGCCATAGCGGGTGAGGAGTGCAGCTTTCATATGGTCATAGGAGGTCATCTGGTGGTCCGGGAGTTGCAGCAGGGCGTCGCGGCCCTCATTGAGGAATCTCCCCCACAGACCGGCCCCCCAATCGCTTTTATCGATCCGGTGTGCAGTCATAGCGATTTCATAGGCCTTAAACCATTGCTGGATGTCGTCCTCTCGGAAGTATTCTCGAACGACATCCTTGGGGATGTGTACCTTCTTCTCTGTTGCCCCTGGAGTGTGGGGTTGCTCGGGCACCCCTGCTTCTTTATTCTGTTTGCGTAGGTCGATTTCAGCTAATTTCCGCTCATGTTCATATGCCAGTTTCTTTTCCTCGAGCTCCCTTTGTCTCTGTTTCTCCTCTCTTTCTTCTCGGAGACGCAGGTGCTCTAAGTTGATTTTCTGTTCGGCCAACTTTAGTTCAACGTCCATTTTGAGCCGGGCCATTTCCAGCTCGTGTAGTCGGGTTCTTTCTCGTTCCTGGATCTCGTCTGGCGAGAGACCCGTTCTTCGTTCTTCAGGGGCCATGGGGGTTTGTGCTGCTATGTCTTGATCGGGGGTTCCGGCAGCCCCGGTTTCTGCCCAAGATTCCAGGGCCTGCTTAAAGTCATCTTTGGTATTTAGTCCGGTGGTAGCGATACCTAATTCGATACAGAACTGTTTAAGTTCACGATGGCTGTACTCGTCCAATTTCTCCATCTGGAATTTCTCCGTTGATCCGCTGTCTTTAGTTGACATCGTGATTCGCCGTGGGGTGAGCTACTCTCTGTACGGTTTATGCGGTGATTCGGATCCCGTCGCTGGCCACCAATGTTAGACGGACCGGGAGGGTCGGCCGAGGATAAGGGGAGAGGTCTCCGGGGAGAGCCGTCTCCAGTGAATCGTACAGACAAGTAACTCCCCCCCCACAGACGGACACCACACAATGATAAAGTTCAACGATGCTTTATAGGCAATTCTTCAAGTACGGTAGAATGGTACAAGGAGGTCTGGACTCAGGGGTCCCCTCTATTCTGGTCTCTGTTTGGGGAAAGGGTAGCGGGACAGTCTTGTTACCAAAGAGATGGAAATAGCTCTCAATCCTCGAGCTCGGTGGTGTAGATGAACGGGCCGCGGCGGAGCCAGCAGGTCCCGGGATGGATGAAGGACGACGACGGTCCGCGGCAGAGCCAGCAGGTCCCGATGAAGGTGGTGGTTACAAACGGTCCGCGGCCACGCCAGCAGGTCCCGACGACGATGAAGGATAGGGTGGTTCCCAAAGCCGCGGCAGCGCCAGCAGGCAAGACGAGGGTGCACAAGACAGAGCTATGGCAGCGCCAGTAGTCCGTCAAGGATGAGTTCTTCTTTGCGTCTCTCGACTCCAAGATACAACTGCCGTCTGGCTCTGGAGCTGTCCCAGTTATAGGGCTGGTGTGCTTTGATGTCCGGACCCTCGCACTTGGAGGTCGGAAGGTCCGGGATGAGGGGGTTCAGACACCCAGCAGGGGGGTGGAGCCAGCGCCCGGGGAGGCGATGGGCGAGCGGTACTTGGCGGGGGAGAGCCATCGACACCTCTTGCTCCCATTGACTGACCAAGTAGCCCGCTCACCTCCTGGGTGGATGTTGGTGCCGGAATGTCTGAGGCCTGGCCGGGCCCAGGGTTGAGGTCGATCGGGGGCCAGGCGGCCTCGTGGTGGAGTGTCCAAGATGGCGCCCAGGATGGGCGCGCAGGCCGGTAGTGGGTCGGCCTACGCGGTCAACAGGTTCGAGTGTAGGGGTCCCTGCGGGGACGGTGGACGTGCAATGGTGGTGTGTGGTACTTGCGTGGCTGGTTCGGGCCTGGTTGGGCCGGGGGAGAGCGGCCCTTCATGTGGCCTGTCCAACATGTGCCCTCGTCCTGTGCCCTCTTCTCCTGGCCTTTCCTCTCCTGCCCCCACCTTCTGTCCTTGTGCACAGCACACAGGGCCGCAGCACGGGTGGCGGCGGTTCAGTGCTGCACACTCACTGCATGCCAGGCTCCTGTGCCCTCTCTGTGCCCTCTTCCTGTGCCCTCTTCTCCTGTTCTTTCCTCTCCTGCCCCCACCTTCTGTCCTTGTGCACAGCACACAGGGCCGCAGCACGGGTGCGGTTCAGAGCTGCACACTCACTGCACAGTGAGACACTGTCACTGCACTCCAGACTCCTGTGCCCCTCCCTGTGCCCTCTTCTCCTGTCCTTTCTTCTCCTGACCCCCCCCCTCCCAGCACACAGGGCAGCAGCACGGGTGCGGTTCAGTGCTGCACACTCACTGCACAGTGAGACACTGTCACTGCACTCCAGACTCCTGTGCCTCCTTCTCCTGTTCTTTCCTCTCCTGCCCCCTCCTTCTGTCCTTGTGCACAGCACACAGGAAAGCAGCACGGGTGCGGTGCAGTGCTGCACACTCACTGCACAGTGAGACACTGTCACTGCACTCCAGACTCCTGTGCCCCTCCCTGTGCCCTCTTCTCCTGGCCTTTCCTCTCCTGCCCCCTCTTTCTGTCCTTGTGCACAGCACATATGACCACACGACGTGTACAGTTCAATGCTGCACAGTGTCTCACTGCATGCCAGGCTCCTGTGCCCTCTCTGTGCCCTCTTCCTGTGCCCTCTTCTCCTGTTCTTTCCTCTCCTGCCCCCTCCTTCTGTCCTTGTGCACAGCACACAGGGCCGCAGCACGGGTGCGGTTCAGTGCTGCACACTCACTGCACAGTGTCTCACTGCATGCCAGGCTCCTGTGCCCTCTCTGTGCCCTCGTCCTGTGCCCTCTTCTCCTGTTCTTTCCTCTCCTGCCCCCTCCTTCTGTCCTTGTGCACAGCACACAGGGCCGCAGCACGGGTGCGGTTCAGAGCTGCACACTCACTGCACAGTGAGACACTGTCACTGCACTCCAGACTCCTGTGCCCCTCCCTGTGCCCTCTTCTCCTGGCCTTTCCTCTCCTGCCCCCTCCTTCTGTCCTTGTGCACAGCACAGAGGGCCGCAGCACGGGTGCGGTTCAGAGCTGCACACTCACTGCACAGTGAGACACTGTCACTGCACTCCAGACTCCTGTGCCCCTCCCTGTACCCTCTTCTCCTGTCCTTTCTTCACCTGACCCCCCCCTCCCAGCACACAGGGCCGCAGCACGGGTGCGGTTCAGAGCTGCACACTCACTGCACAGTGAGACACTGTCACTGCACTCCAGACTCCTGTGCCCCTCCCTGTGCCCTCTTCTCCTGTCCTTTCTTCTCCTGACCCCCCCCCCCTCCCAGCACACAGGGCAGCAGCACGGGTGCGGTTCAGTGCTGCACACTCACTGCACAGTGAGACACTGTCACTGCACTCCAGACTCCTGTGCCCCCTTCTCCTGTTCTTTCCTCTCCTGCCCCCTCCTTCTGTCCTTGTGCACAGCACACAGGAAAGCAGCACGGGTGCGGTGCAGTGCTGCACACTCACTGCACAGTGAGACACTGTCACTGCACTCCAGACTCCTGTGCCCCTCCCTGTGCCCTCTTCTCCTGGCCTTTCCTCTCCTGCCCCCTCCTTCTGTCCTTGTGCACAGCACATATGACCACACGACGTGTACAGTTCAATGCTGCACAGTGTCCCACTGCATGCCAGGCTCCTGTGCCCTCTCTGTGCCCTCTTCCTGTGCCCTCTTCTCCTGTTCTTTCCTCTCCTGCCCCCTCCTTCTGTCCTTGTGCACAGCACACAGGGCCGCAGCACGGGTGCGGTTCAGTGCTGCACACTCACTGCACAGTGTCTCACTGCATGCCAGGCTCCTGTGCCCTCTCTGTGCCCTCGTCCTGTGCCCTCTTCTCCTGTTCTTTCCTCTCCTGCCCCCTCCTTCTGTCCATGTGCACAGCACACAGGGCCGCAGCACGGGTGCGGTTCAGAGCTGCACACTCACTGCACAGTGAGACACTGTCACTGCACTCCAGACTCCTGTGCCCCTCCCTGTGTCCTCTTCTCCTGGCCTTTCCTCTCCTGCCCCCTCCTTCTGTCCTTGTGCACAGCACAGAGGGCCGCAGCACGGGTGCGGTTCAGAGCTGCACACTCACTGCACAGTGAGACACTGTCACTGCACTCCAGACTCCTGTGCCCCTCCCTGTGCCCTCTTCTCCTGTCCTTTCTTCTCCTGACCCCCCCCTCCCAGCACACAGGGCCGCAGCACGGGTGCGGTTCAGAGCTGCACACTCACTGCACAGTGAGACACTGTCACTGCACTCCAGACTCCTGTGCCCCTCCCTGTGTTCTCTTCTCCTGGCCTTTCCTCTCCTGCCCCCTCCTTCTGTCCTTGTGCACAGCACATATGATCACACGACGTGTACAGTTCAATGCTGCACAGTGTCTCACTGCATGCCAGGCTCCTGTGCCCTCTCTGTGCCCTCATCCTGTGCCCTCTTCTCCTGTTCTTTCCTCTCCTGCCCCCTCCTTCTGTCTTTGTGCACAGCACACAGGGCCGCAGCACGGGTGCGGTTCAGTGCTGCACACTCACTGCACAGTGTCTCACTGCATGCCAGGCTCCTGTGCCCTCTCTGTGCCCTCTTCCTGTGCCCTCTTCTCCTGTTCTTTCCTCTCCTGCCCCCTCCTTCTGTCCTTGTGCACAGCACACAGGGCCGCAGCACGGGTGCGGTTCAGTGCTGCACACTCACTGCACAGTGTCTCACTGCATGCCAGGCTCCTGTGCCCTCTCTGTGCCCTCTTCCTGTGCCCTCTTCTCCTGTCCTTTCCTCTCCCCCCTCCTCCAGCACACAGGGCAGCAGCACGGATGCGGTTCAGTGCTGCACACTCACTGCACAGGGAGACACTGTCACTGCACTCCAGACTCCTGTGCTCCTCCCTGTGCCCCCTTCTCCTGGCCTTTCCTCTCCTGCCCCCTCCTTCTGTCCTTGTGCACAGCACACAGGGCCGCAGCACGGGTGCGGTTCAGTGCTGCACACTCACTGCACAGTGTCTCACTGCATGCCAGGCTCCTGTGCCCTCTCTGTGCCCTCGTCCTGTGCCCTCTTCTCCTGTTCTTTCCTCTCCTGCCCCCTCCTTCTGTCCTTGTGCACAGCACACAGGGCAGCAGCACGGGTGCGTTTCAGCGCTGCACACTCACTGCACAGTGAGACACTGTCACTGCACTCCAGACTCCTGTGCCCCTCCCTGTGCTCTCTTCTCCTGGCCTTTCCTCTCCTGCCCCCTCCTTCTGTCCTTGTGCACAGCACATATGACCACACGACGTGTACAGTTCAATGCTGCACAGTGTCTCACTGCATGCCAGGCTCCTGTGCCCTCTCTGTGCCCTCGTCCTGTGCCCTCTTCTCCTGGCCTTTCCTCTCCTGCCCCCACCTTCTGTCCTTGTGCACAGCACACAGGGCCGCAGCACGGGTGGCGGCGGTTCAGTGCTGCACACTCACTGCACAGTGTCTCACTGCATGCCAGGGTCCTGTGCCCTCTCTGTGCCCTCTTCCTGTGCCCTCTTCTCCTGTTCTTTCCTCTCCTGCCCCCACCTTCTGTCCTTGTGCACAGCACACAGGGCCGCAGCACGGGTGCGGTTCAGAGCTGCACACTCACTGCACAGTGAGACACTGTCACTGCACTCCAGACTCCTGTGCCCCTCCCTGTGCCCTCTTCTCCTGTCCTTTCTTCTCCTGACCCCCCCCCCCTCCCAGCACACAGGGCAGCAGCACGGGTGCGGTTCAGTGCTGCACACTCACTGCACAGTGAGACACTGTCACTGCACTCCAGACTCCTGTGCCCCCTTCTCCTGTTCTTTCCTCTCCTGCCCCCTCCTTCTGTCCTTGTGCACAGCACACAGGAAAGCAGCACGGGTGCGGTGCAGTGCTGCACACTTACTGCACAGTGAGACACTGTCACTGCACTCCAGACTCCTGTGCCCCTCCCTGTGCCCTCTTCTCCTGGCCTTTCCTCTCCTGCCCCCTCTTTCTGTCCTTGTGCACAGCACATATGACCACACGACGTGTACAGTTCAATGCTGCACAGTGTCTCACTGCATGCCAGGCTCCTGTGCCCTCTCTGTGCCCTCTTCCTGTGCCCTCTTCTCCTGTTCTTTCCTCTCCTGCCCCCTCCTTCTGTCCTTGTGCACAGCACACAGGGCCGCAGCACGGGTGCGGTTCAGTGCTGCACACTCACTGCACAGTGTCTCACTGCATGCCAGGCTCCTGTGCCCTCTCTGTGCCCTCGTCCTGTGCCCTCTTCTCCTGTTCTTTCCTCTCCTGCCCCCTCCTTCTGTCCTTGTGCACAGCACACAGGGCCGCAGCACGGGTGCGGTTCAGAGTTGCACACTCACTGCACAGTGAGACACTGTCACTGCACTCCAGACTCCTGTGCCCCTCCCTGTGCCCTCTTCTCCTGGCCTTTCCTCTCCTGCCCCCTCCTTCTGTCCTTGTGCACAGCACAGAGGGCCGCAGCACGGGTGCGGTTCAGAGCTGCAGACTCACTGCACAGTGAGACACTGTCACTGCTCTCCAGACTCCTGTGCCCCTCCCTGTGCCCTCTTCTCCTGTCCTTTCTTCTCCTGACCCCCCCCTCCCAGCACACAGGGCCGCAGCACGGGTGCGGTTCAGAGCTGCACACTCACTGCACAGTGAGACACTGTCACTGCACTCCAGACTCCTGTGCCCCTCCCTGTGTTCTCTTCTCCTGGCCTTTCCTCTCCTGCCCCCTCCTTCTGTCCTTGTGCACAGCACATATGACCACACGACGTGTACAGTTCAATGCTGCACAGTGTCTCACTGCATGCCAGGCTCCTGTGCCCTCTCTGTGCCCTCATCCTGTGCCCTCTTCTCCTGTTCTTTCCTCTCCTGCCCCCTCCTTCTGTCCTTGTGCACAGCACACAGGGCCGCAGCACGGGTGCGGTTCAGTGCTGCACACTCACTGCACAGTGTCTCACTGCATGCCAGGCTCCTGTGCCCTCTCTGTGCCCTCTTCCTGTGCCCTCTTCTCCTGTTATTTCCTCTCCTGCCCCCTCCTTCTGTCCTTGTGCACAGCACACAGGGCCGCAGCACGGGTGCGGTTCAGTGCTGCACACTCACTGCACAGTGTCTCACTGCATGCCAGGCTCCTGTGCCCTCTCTGTGCCCTCTTCCTGTGCCCTCTTCCTGTGCCCTCTTCTCCTGCCCCCTCCTTCTGTCCTTGTGCACAGCACACAGGGCCGCAGCACGGGTGCGGTTCAGTGCTGCACATTCACTGCACAGTGTCTCACTGCATGCCAGGCTCCTGTGCCCTCTCTGTGCCCTCTTCCTGTGCCCTCTTCTCCTGTTCTTTCCTCTCCTGCCCCCTCCTTCTGTCCTTGTGCACAGCACACAGGGCCGCAGCACGGGTGCGGTTCAGTGCTGCACACTCACTGCACAGTGTCTCACTGCATGCCAGGCTCCTGTGCCCTCTCTGTGCCCTCTTCCTGTGCCCTCTTCTCCTGTCCTTTCCTCTCCCCCCTCCTCCAGCACACAGGGCAGCAGCACGGATGCGGTTCAGTGCTGCACAGTCACTGCACAGTGAGACACTGTCACTGCACTCCAGACTCCTGTGCTCCTCCCTGTGCCCCCTTCTCCTGGCCTTTCCTCTCCTGCCCCCTCCTTCTGTCCTTGTGCACAGCACACAGCGCCGCAGCACGGGTGCGGTTCAGTGCTGCACACTCACTGCACAGTGTCTCACTGCATGCCAGGCTCCTGTGCCCTCTCTGTGCCCTCGTCCTGTGCCCTCTTCTCCTGTTCTTTCCTCTCCTGCCCCCTCCTTCTGTCCTTGTGCACAGCACACAGGGCAGCAGCACGGGTGCGGTTCAGAGCTGCACACTCACTGCGCAGTGAGACACTGTCACTGCACTCCAGACTCCTGTGCCCCTCCCTGTGCCCTCTTCTCCTGGCCTTTCCTCTCCTGCCCCCTCCTTCTGTCCTTGTGCACAGCACATATGACCACACGACATGTACAGTTCAATGCTGCACAGTGTCTCACTGCATGCCAGGCTCCTGTGCCCTCTCTGTGCCCTCGTCCTGTGCCCTCTTCTCCTGTTCTTTCCTCTCCTGCCCCCTCCTTCTGTCCTTGTGCACAGCACACAGGGCAGCAGCACGGGTGCGGTTCAGAGCTGCACACTCACTGCACAGTGAGACACTGTCACTGCACTCCAGACTCCTGTGCCCCTCCCTGTGCCCTCTTCTCCTGGCCTTTCCTCTCCTGCCCCCTCCTTCTGTCCTTGTGCACAGCACATATGACCACACGACATGTACAGTTCAATGCTGCACAGTGTCTCACTGCATGCCAGGCTCCTGTGCCCTCTCTGTGCCCTCGTCCTGTGCCCTCTTCTCCTGTTCTTTCCTCTCCTGCCCCCTCCTTCTGTCCTTGTGCACAGCACACAGGGCCGCAGCACGGGTGCGGTTCAGTGCTGCACACTCACTGCACAGTGTCTCACTGCATGCCAGGCTCCTGTGCCCTCTCTGTGCCCTCTTGCTGTGCCCTCTTCTCCTGTTCTTTCCTCTCCTGCCCCCACCTTCTGTCCTTGTGCACAGCACACAGGGCCGCAGCACGGGTGCGGTTCAGAGCTGCACACTCACTGCACAGTGAGACACTGTCACTGCACTCCAGACTCCTGTGCCCCTCCCTGTGCCCTCTTCTCCTGTCCTTTCTTCTCCTGACCCCCCCCCCCCCCTCCCAGCACACAGGGCAGCAGCACGGGTGCGGTTCAGAGCTGCACACTCACTGCACAGTGAGACACTGTCACTGCACTCCAGACTCCTGTGCCCCTCCCTGTGCCCTCTTCTCCTGGCCTTTCCTCTCCTGCCCCCTCCTTCTGTCCTTGTGCACAGCACACAGGGCCGCAGCACGGGTGCGGTTCAGAGCTGCACACTCACTGCACAGTGAGACACTGTCACTGCACTCCAGACTCCTGTGCCCGTCCCTGTGCCCTCTTCTCCTGGCCTTTCCTCTCCTGCCCCCACCTTCTGTCCTTGTGCACAGCACACAGGGCCGCAGCACGGGTGGGGGCGGTTCAGTGCTGCACACTCACTGCACAGTGTCTCACTGCATGCCAGGCTCCTGTGCCCTCTCTGTGCCCTCTTCCTGTGCCCTCTTCTCCTGTCCTTTCCTCTCCCCCCTCCTCCAGCACACAGGGCCGCAGCACGGGTGCGGTTAAGTGCTGCACACTCACTGCACAGTGTCTCACTGCATGCCAGGCTCCTGTGCCCTCTCTGTGCCCTCTTCCTGTGCCCTCTTCTCCTGTCCTTTCCTCTCCCCCCTCCTCCAGCACACAGGGCCGCAGCACGGGTGCGGTTCAGAGCTGCACACTCACTGCACAGTGAGACACTGTCACTGCACTCCAGACTCCTGTGCCTCTCCTTGTGCCCTCTTCTCCTGTCCTTTCCTCTCCCCCCTCCTTCTGTCCTTGTGCACAGCACACAGGGCCGCAGCACGGGTGCGGTTCAGAGCTGCACACTCACTGCACAGTGAGACACTGTCACTGCACTCCAGACTCCTGTGCCCCTCCCTGTGCCCTCTTCTCCTGGCCTTTCCTCTCCTGCCCCCTCCTTCTGTCCTTGTGCACAGCACACAGGGCCGCAGCACGGGTGCGGTTCAGTGCTGCACACTCACTGCACAGTGTCTCACTGCATGCCAGGCTCCTGTGCCCTCTCTGTGCCCTCTTCCTGTGCCCTCTTCTCCTGTCCTTTCCTCTCCCCCCTCCTCCAGCACACAGGGCAGCAGCACGGATGCGGTTCAGTGCTGCACACTCACTGCACAGGGAGACACTGTCACTGCACTCCAGACTCCTGTGCTCCTCCCTGTGCCCCCTTCTCCTGGCCTTTCCTCTCCTGCCCCCTCCTTCTGTCCTTGTGCACAGCACACAGGGCCGCAGCACGGGTGCGGTTCAGAGCTGCACACTCACTGCACAGTGAGACACTGTCACTGCACTCCAGACTCCTGTGCCCCTCCCTGTGCCCTCTTCTCCTGGCCTTTCCTCTCCCCCCTCCCAGCACACAGGGCCGCAGCACGGGTGCGGTTCAGAGCTGCACACTCACTGCACATTGAGACACTGTCACTGCACTCCAGACTCCTGTGCCCCTCCCTGTGCCCTCTTCTCCTGGCCTTTCCTCTCCTGCCCCCTCCTTCTGTCCTTGTGCACAGCACATATGACCACACGACGTGCACAGTTCAATGCTGCACAGTGTCTCACTGCATGCCAGGCTCCTGTGCCCTCTCTGTGCCCTCTTCCTGTGCCCTCTTCTCCTGTTCTTTCCTCTACTGCCCCCTCCTTCTGTCCTTGTGCACAGCACACAGGACCGCAGCACGGGTGGCGGCGGTTCAGTGCTGCACACTCACTGCACAGTGTCTCACTGCATGCCAGGCTCCTGTGCCCTCTCTGTGCCCTCTTCCTGTGCCCTCTTCTCCTGTTCTTTCCTCTCCTGCCCCCACCTTCTGTCCTTGTGCACAGCACACAGGGCCGCAGCACGGGTGCGGTTCAGAGCTGCACACTCACTGCACAGTGAGACACTGTCACTGCACTCCAGACTCCTGTGCCCCTCCCTGTGCCCTCTTCTCCTGTCCTTTCTTCTCCTGACCCCCCCCCCCTCCCAGCACACAGGGCAGCAGCACGGGTGCGGTTCAGTGCTGCACACTCACTGCACAGTGAGACACTGTCACTGCACTCCAGACTCCTGTGCCCCCTTCTCCTGTTCTTTCCTCTCCTGCCCCCTCCTTCTGTCCTTGTGCACAGCACACAGGAAAGCAGCACGGGTGCGGTGCAGTGCTGCACACTCACTGCACAGTGAGACACTGTCACTGCACTCCAGACTCCTGTGCCCCTCCCTGTGCCCTCTTCTCCTGGCCTTTCCTCTCCTGCCCCCTCTTTCTGTCCTTGTGCACAGCACATATGACCACACGACGTGTACAGTTCAATGCTGCACAGTGTCTCACTGCATGCCAGGCTCCTGTGCCCTCTCTGTGCCCTCTTCCTGTGCCCTCTTCTCCTGTTCTTTCCTCTCCTGCCCCCTCCTTCTGTCCTTGTGCGCAGCACACAGGGCCGCAGCACGGGTGCGGTTCAGTGCTGCACACTCACTGCACAGTGTCTCACTGCATGCCAGGCTCCTGTGCCCTCTCTGTGCCCTCGTCCTGTGCCCTCTTCTCCTGTTCTTTCCTCTCCTGCCCCCTCCTTCTGTCCTTGTGCACAGCACACAGGGCCGCAGCACGGGTGCGGTTCAGAGTTGCACACTCACTGCACAGTGAGACACTGTCACTGCACTCCAGACTCCTGTGCCCCTCCCTGTGCCCTCTTCTCCTGGCCTTTCCTCTCCTGCCCCCTCCTTCTGTCCTTGTGCACAGCACAGAGGGCCGCAGCACGGGTGCGGTTCAGAGCTGCACACTCACTGCACAGTGAGACACTGTCACTGCACTCCAGACTCCTGTGCCCCTCCCTGTGCCCTCTTCTCCTGTCCTTTCTTCTCCTGACCCCCCCCTCCCAGCACACAGGGCCGCAGCACGGGTGCGGTTCAGAGCTGCACACTCACTGCACAGTGAGACACTGTCACTGCACTCCAGACTCCTGTGCCCCTCCCTGTGTTCTCTTCTCCTGGCCTTTCCTCTCCTGCCCCCTCCTTCTGTCCTTGTGCACAGCACATATGACCACACGACGTGTACAGTTCAATGCTGCACAGTGTCTCACTGCATGCCAGGCTCCTGTGCCCTCTCTGTGCCCTCATCCTGTGCCCTCTTCTCCTGTTCTTTCCTCTCCTGCCCCCTCCTTCTGTCCTTGTGCACAGCACACAGGGCCGCAGCACGGGTGCGGTTCAGTGCTGCACACTCACTGCACAGTGTCTCACTGCATGCCAGGCTCCTGTGCCCTCTCTGTGCCCTCTTCCTGTGCCCTCTTCTCCTGTTATTTCCTCTCCTGCCCCCTCCTTCTGTCCTTGTGCACAGCACACAGGGCCGCAGCACGGGTGCGGTTCAGTGCTGCACACTCACTGCACAGTGTCTCACTGCATGCCAGGCTCCTGTGCCCTCTCTGTGCCCTCTTCCTGTGCCCTCTTCCTGTGCCCTCTTCTCCTGCCCCCTCCTTCTGTCCTTGTGCACAGCACACAGGGCCGCAGCACGGGTGCGGTTCAGTGCTGCACATTCACTGCACAGTGTCTCACTGCATGCCAGGCTCCTGTGCCCTCTCTGTGCCCTCTTCCTGTGCCCTCTTCTCCTGTTCTTTCCTCTCCTGCCCCCTCCTTCTGTCCTTGTGCACAGCACACAGGGCCGCAGCACGGGTGCGGTTCGGTGCTGCACACTCACTGCACAGTGTCTCACTGCATGCCAGGCTCCTGTGCCCTCTCTGTGCCCTCTTCCTGTGCCCTCTTCTCCTGTCCTTTCCTCTCCCCCCTCCTCCAGCACACAGGGCAGCAGCACGGATGCGGTTCAGTGCTGCACAGTCACTGCACAGTGAGACACTGTCACTTCACTCCAGACTCCTGTGCCCCTCCCTGTGCCCTCTTCTCCTGTTCTTTCCTCTCCTGACCCCACCTTCTGTCCTTGTGCACAGCACACAGGGCCGCAGCACGGGTGCGGTTCAGAGCTGCACACTCACTTCACAGTGAGACACTGTCACTGCACTCCAGACTCCTGTGCCCCTCCCTGTGCCCTCTTCTCCTGGCCTTTCCTCTCCTGCCCCCTCCTTCTGTCCTTGTGCACAGCACATATGACCACACGACGTGTACAGTTCAATGCTGCACAGTGTCTCACTGCATGCCAGGCTCCTGTGCCCTCTCTGTGCCCTCTTCCTGTGCCCTCTTCTCCTGTCCTTTCCTCTCCCCCCTCCTCCAGCACACAGGGCAGCAGCACGGGTGCGGTTCAGAGCTGCACACTCACTGCACAGTGAGACACTGTCACTGCACTCCAGACTCCTGTGCCCCTCCCTGTGCCCCCTTCTCCTGGCCTTTCCTCTCCTGCCCCCTCCTTCTGTCCTTGTGCACAGCACATATGACCACACGACGTGTTCAGTTCAATGCTGCACAGTGTCTCACTGCATGCCAGGCTCCTGTGCCCTCTCTGTGCCCTCGTCCTGTGCCCTCTTCTCCTGTTCTTTCCTCTCCTGACCCCACCTTCTGTCCTTGTGCACAGCACACAGGGCCGCAGCATGGGTGCGGTTCAGAGCTGCACACTCACTGCACAGTGAGACACTGTCACTGCACTCCAGACTCCTGTGCCCCTCCCTGTGCCCTCTTCTCCTGTTCTTTCCTCTCCTGACCCCACCGTCTGTCCTTGTGCACAGCACACAGGGCCGCAGCACGGGTGCGGTTCAGAGCTGCACACTCACTGCACAGTGAGACACTGTCACTGCACTCCAGACTCCTGTGCCCCTCCCTGTGCCCTCTTCTCCTGTTCTTTCCTCTCCTGACCCCACCTTCTGTCCTTGTGCACAGCACACAGGGCCGCAGCACGGGTGCGGTTCAGAGCTGCACACTCACTGCACAGTGAGACACTGTCACTGCACTCCAGACTCCTGTGCCCCTCTCTGTGCCCTCTTCTCCTGTTCTTTCCTCTCCTGCCCCCTCCTTCTGTCCTTGTGCACAGCACACAGGAAAGCAGCACGGGTGCGGTTCAGTGCTGCACACTCACTGCACAGTGAGACACTGTCACTGCACTCCAGACTCCTGTGCCCCTCCCTGTGCCCCCTTCTCCTGGCCTTTACTCTCCTGCCCCCTCCTTCTGTCCTTGTGCACAGCACATATGACCACACGACGTGTACAGTTCAATGCTGCACAGTGTCTCACTGCATGCCAGGCTCCTGTGCCCTCTCTGTGCCCTCGTCCTGTGCCCTCTTCTCCTGTTCTTTCCACTCCTGACCCCACCTTCTGTCCTTGTGCACAGCACACAGGGCCGCAGCACGGGTGCGGTTCAGAGCTGCACACTCACTGCACAGTGAGACACTGTCACTGCACTCCAGACTCCTGTGCCCCTCCCTGTGCCCTCTTCTCCTGTTCTTTCCTCTCCTGACCCCACCTTCTGTCCTTGTGCACAGCACCCAGGGCCTTTCCTCTCCTGCCCCCTCCTTCTGTCCTTGTGCACAGCACACAGGGCCGCAGCACGTGTGCGGTTCAGTGCTGCACACTCACTGCACAGTGTCTCACTGCATGCCAGGCTCCTGTGCCCTCTCTGTGCCCTCGTCATGTGCCCTCTTCTCCTGTTCTTTCCTCTCCTGCCCCCTCCTTCTGTCCTTGTGCACAGCACACAGGGCAGCAGCACGGGTGCGGTTCAGAGCTGCACACTCACTGCACAGTGAGACACTGTCACTGCACCCCAGACTCCTGTGCCCCTCCCTGTGCTCTCTTCTCCTGGCCTTTCCTCTCCTGCCCCCTCCTTCTGTCCTTGTGCACAGCACATATGACCACACGACGTGTACAGTTCAATGCTGCACAGTGTCTCACTGCATGCCAGGCTCCTGTGCCCTCTCTGTGCCCTCGTCCTGTGCCCTCTTCTCCTGGCCTTTCCTCTCCTGCCCCCACCTTCTGTCCTTGTGCACAGCACACAGGGCCGCAGCACGGGTGGCGGCGGTTCAGTGCTGCACACTCACTGCATGCCAGGCTCCTGTGCCCTCTCTGTGCCCTCTTCCTGTGCCCTCTTCTCCTGTTCTTTCCTCTCCTGCCCCCACCTTCTGTCCTTGTGCACAGCACACAGGGCCGCAGCACGGGTGCGGTTCAGAGCTGCACACTCACTGCACAGTGAGACACTGTCACTGCACTCCAGACTCCTGTGCCCCTCCCTGTGCCCTCTTCTCCTGTCCTTTCTTCTCCTGACCCCCCCCCTCCCAGCACACAGGGCAGCAGCACGGGTGCGGTTCAGTGCTGCACACTCACTGCACAGTGAGACACTGTCACTGCACTCCAGACTCCTGTGCCTCCTTCTCCTGTTCTTTCCTCTCCTGCCCCCTCCTTCTGTCCTTGTGCACAGCACACAGGAAAGCAGCACGGGTGCGGTGCAGTGCTGCACACTCACTGCACAGTGAGACACTGTCACTGCACTCCAGACTCCTGTGCCCCTCCCTGTGCCCTCTTCTCCTGGCCTTTCCTCTCCTGCCCCCTCTTTCTGTCCTTGTGCACAGCACATATGACCACACGACGTGTACAGTTCAATGCTGCACAGTGTCTCACTGCATGCCAGGCTCCTGTGCCCTCTCTGTGCCCTCTTCCTGTGCCCTCTTCTCCTGTTCTTTCCTCTCCTGCCCCCTCCTTCTGTCCTTGTGCACAGCACACAGGGCCGCAGCACGGGTGCGGTTCAGTGCTGCACACTCACTGCACAGTGTCTCACTGCATGCCAGGCTCCTGTGCCCTCTCTGTGCCCTCGTCCTGTGCCCTCTTCTCCTGTTCTTTCCTCTCCTGCCCCCTCCTTCTGTCCTTGTGCACAGCACACAGGGCCGCAGCACGGGTGCGGTTCAGAGCTGCACACTCACTGCACAGTGAGACACTGTCACTGCACTCCAGACTCCTGTGCCCCTCCCTGTGCCCTCTTCTCCTGGCCTTTCCTCTCCTGCCCCCTCCTTCTGTCCTTGTGCACAGCACAGAGGGCCGCAGCACGGGTGCGGTTCAGAGCTGCACACTCACTGCACAGTGAGACACTGTCACTGCCCTCCAGACTCCTGTGCCCCTCCCTGTACCCTCTTCTCCTGTCCTTTCTTCACCTGACCCCCCCCTCCCAGCACACAGGGCCGCAGCACGGGTGCGGTTCAGAGCTGCACACTCACTGCACAGTGAGACACTGTCACTGCACTCCAGACTCCTGTGCCCCTCCCTGTGCCCTCTTCTCCTGTCCTTTCTTCTCCTGACCCCCCCCCTCCCAGCACACAGGGCAGCAGCACGGGTGCGGTTCAGTGCTGCACACTCACTGCACAGTGAGACACTGTCACTGCACTCCAGACTCCTGTGCCCCCTTCTCCTGTTCTTTCCTCTCCTGCCCCCTCCTTCTGTCCTTGTGCACAGCACACAGGAAAGCAGCACGGGTGCGGTGCAGTGCTGCACACTCACTGCACAGTGAGACACTGTCACTGCACTCCAGACTCCTGTGCCCCTCCCTGTGTCCTCTTCTCCTGGCCTTTCCTCTCCTGCCCCCTCCTTCTGTCCTTGTGCACAGCACAGAGGGCCGCAGCACGGGTGCGGTTCAGAGCTGCACACTCACTGCACAGTGAGACACTGTCACTGCACTCCAGACTCCTGTGCCCCTCCCTGTGCCCTCTTCTCCTGTCCTTTCTTCTCCTGACCCCCCCCTCCCAGCACACAGGGCCGCAGCACGGGTGCGGTTCAGAGCTGCACACTCACTGCACAGTGAGACACTGTCACTGCACTCCAGACTCCTGTGCCCCTCCCTGTGTTCTCTTCTCCTGGCCTTTCCTCTCCTGCCCCCTCCTTCTGTCCTTGTGCACAGCACATATGACCACACGACGTGTACAGTTCAATGCTGCACAGTGTCTCACTGCATGCCAGGCTCCTGTGCCCTCTCTGTGCCCTCATCCTGTGCCCTCTTCTCCTGTTCTTTCCTCTCCTGCCCCCTCCTTCTGTCTTTGTGCACAGCACACAGGGCCGCAGCACGGGTGCG